>NC_059362.1:48370967-48421058 GCF_019703515.2 Myxocyprinus asiaticus | reverse complement strand
GCCTTGTGGAGGTTTTGGCTGTTGATCAAGGGCAAGTATGTGTTGGTCTGGACAGACAACACAGCAACGGTAGCTTACATCAACTGCCAAGGCAGTCTACACTCCCATTGCATGTCACAACTTGCCTGCCTTCTCCTCCTCTGTAGTCAGCAGTGCCTCAAGTCGCTACGAGCCACTCACATCCTGGGCTACACAACATAAATGTGTATGTGTGTATGTATGTGTGTGAGTGTGTTTGTGTATGAACTGCCAGACACATCATTGGAGGTGAGCTTCCCTCCCTCCAGGAAATATATACCAGGCAGTGTGTGAAAAAAGCTTGGAGGATCATCAGAGACTCCAGCCACCCGAGCCATGGGCTGCTCTCACTGCTACCATCAGGCAGGTGGTATCGCAGCATCAGGACCTGCACCAGCCGACTCCATGACAGCTTCTTCCCCCAGGCAATCAGACTTTTGAACTCTTGATCTCTCACGATCAAATACATCAGCACTGCACTTTATTACTCTTATTATCTCACACTGGACTGTCATAAATTATATTCTCTCTTAACAACACACTGGCAACTTACTATCAGCTGACAGCCTGAATGTCAATACAGTACAATGCAACCTACTGTATATTTTATATATACTATATATACTGTTTTTATTGTATAATGTGTATTCTATATTGTGTGTATTGTATACTGTACATTGTATGTTATTATTTGTATATTGTGTTGTGTGTAATTATGTGTATATTAGATTTTAAATTGTGTTGTGTAAATGTCTCATCACTGTCACAGCTGCTATGTTGCTCGGAACTGCACCCAAGAATTTCACACACTATTGCACTTGTGTATATGGTTGTGTGACAATAAAAGTGATTTGATTTGATTTTTTATTTGATTTAATCCCTTCATTAAACGTGTGTACCTGTTAGTGAATCTCATGAATCCTGTCGAGAGCATGTGGCCATCATTTCATCCCAACAGCCACTGCAGTGAAATATAATCAAAAAGTTTAATGCAAGAATTCAATAACGAATTTAAATCTCGTTAAAAAATAATCAAGACATCTTTACCACACTGTTTTTCACTATGTCAGAGGTATCAATTAAAGTTTTGAGAGGTCTGCTCTCTACCTTTTCTCCCCAGCAGAGGTCCGGATATTCACAACTGACACTGTTTCAGCAGATAATGACAATGACTAATGGCCGATAAAGAGAGCATTCGGGAAACCTGTTTGACAACAGTTATTATATTTGTATTCTGTTTTGTGGCATTAATGGTGCAGAAATGACACTTTGTGACAGACACGAGCCTGTTACTAGGCTGTGAGTTAGCATGTAATTGTCTTCCTCACCACTAGGGGCACTAGGGTGCCTAATTCACTAAATATGCAGAGGTTATGGAGTAGAGAGAGAGAGAGAAAAGCATGTGCAGTTTGTAGCATGGCTTACCTGCTGTGCTAATGCAATACTTGAGTCCTTGTTGAGAAACATCAGTTTAAGCTCAACTAAAAAAGGAATTCACTTTACCTTCTACTGTTTCTCTTATAACTGAACTTCCAAACTTCAATGAACTTTGGCTATGAGGCATGGAATCAGCTTTGTTGAGAGAATTAACTTGTGTTTGAGAATACCTGCCATTATGGACAATACTTCATTACAAGACTTCAACCTTCATCAGAAAAGACTGCTACTCTCACTGAAATATTCATCATTTGCCACCAGCTGCTAACACTGAACTGTTTAATACTGGATTCAATAGACTGGACAATTAATATCAATAACTGCCATTGACCTTTTCATGCTTAATTTCTTGTGCATTGTTTTGTTTGTATAGGGATGGTTTGTTTGTAATGTTGATTTTTCTTTTGGGTTCATACTGAATTTTTTTATAAAAGACTATGCTACCCATTCAACTGGCAGTCATACTTTATATATGTTTAAATGACAACGCAAAATGCTGTAGAACCCCCTTTTTATTCCGTAGCTGATTTTGAGTTTAAAAATACACAAGAACAGTTATAACTTCACCTTTAATAATCAAATTAAAGCACACCAAAATCATTGTGATATTCATGTTGTTCCTTATCACAAGCAAAACCATCACATAAGTATATAGTGTGAATATTTAAACTCATAGGCATTTCATCATAAACTTGGACAATCGTGTATTCTGTGAGAAAAAATAACTCTGTGATTCTGACAACAGGTGGTGCTGCCCATGCTTGCATTATTGAGAATAGCTGTGTACGAAGACAACAGGAAATTTATTGGTCATCACATCATCCCAGTGTGTGCCATTAGACCAGGTCAGTACCAGACAGTCATCATCTGTTTGAGTTTTATTTATGACAAACTGTGGAATTTGCACCATGTAAATTGTGTTCAGCTCAAACTTTTGGGTGTGTTTGTGCTGTCACACAATTTACATCATTCCTATAGTGACTCAGGTGTTAAAACAACATATACAGCATGAGCAAATAAACGATGCTATCAGTGGGTGAAATGTTTAGATATCAGTGATTGACAGGTGATTAAACAGTGTTTGTGTCTGCTGCAGGATATCATTATATCAGTCTGAGGAATGAGAAGAACCAGCTGCTCATTCTGCCTGCTGTGTTTGTGTACACGGAAGTCAAAGATTACGTGCCTGATATATTCGCAAGTATGAGAGCAAAACAAATGCCATTATGTTGAGGTTATATTCCAGAAATAAAATCAAACAAAATAATAAACACATGTTGTATCATATGACTCTTTTAACATGTCGAGTGTATTTCCTGTACATGAGTGTGATGTCGGTTTTCTCTGTGATGTCATAATAGATGTAATCAAGGCTCTGTCCAATCCCATTCTCTATATCAGTCTGAAGGAGCAGAGAGCCAATCAGCTCGCAGCACTCACACAAGAGGAGGGAGCACAGGAGACCCACGTAGAAGAGGTGTGTGTGTCAGTGTGTGTGTGTGTGTCATGTGTTTACACAGGGTTATGTGATGCATCTAGTGCAGTAACAGAGGGAAGAAGGGAGAACAGGGAAGCAGCCTTCTGTGTAAGTCTCCCCCTGAATGTACAAAGCCTCTCCTTCACCAAGACTCCTGCCAGGCCTTCTCGTTGCCACACACGGTAACTGGGTGCCCTGCGGCCTCAGGCTAACATGCTGGGGGAACCTAGAGCTGCAGTAGTCCCCAGAGGTTGCCCACGACCAACCACCATACCGTTGCCTTGTAGGTAAGTCTGGTAAGACAAAGCCTAGGGGAGCACACTCTGAGAGAAAATCAGGTGCTGACAGGTGCACCTTAAGACAGTCCTCCAACAGTCTGGAGCTCCGGCGGCCTCCTGCAGGGGTGGTGCCGGTAATCCTGGATTTCCTCCTTGTCCTCGGGTCACATATCCTAACAGCGAAGCAGTGGTGTTGGAGCAGGCGCATCTCCCTCATCACTTAAAACACCTCTGTGCACAGGTATCTGCTACCATCTGTGGAGTTACATCCAGATTCCCTGCATCAAAGCCCACTGGCGATGGGATGCTTGGTGACGAGGGCAGGACTGAATGATCTGCAAGCCCCCAGCTCAGGCCCTGCACAGTGGCAGCAAAGGGTATATGGCCATCGGTAGCTGGGATGAATGGCAGCTGCTTTCAGCAGACCCCTGTGTGTCTGAGAATTCCTATTAACACTGCTCATCCCAACTGGGGAAAGATCTAGAAAAGGTGATCTAAAGATTGCCCACTCAAACCCATCCTGGATAGGATACTGCACCTATCGGGTCATTCAGTCTCAGCGGTCGCAAAACAAGAAAGCAATACATTCCCTTACGAATAGCAACATAGAACATTAGAATCCTCCTGGATTCAAGTCATGGCACTGACCAGCCCAGTTGAAGGACAGCTTTGAATGCTGCTGAGCTCAAGCGATAGAACATCAACATTGATGCGCTAAGTGAGATAAGACTCTTAGACAAAGGCTCACTCAAGGAGGACGCAGAGGGCTACACCTTCTTTTGGAGGGGATACCCTACAGAAGGTCAACACCTGTATGGTGTTGGACTGGCTATCAAAAACAGCATTTTCCAAACCTCATTGAGACACCAACTGGCATCAGTGAAAGGTTAATGTCACTCCACCTCCCCCTTGCTGGAAAGCAGCATGCCACTCTTCTCAGTGCTTCTATGAGACACTGGATGAGGCCCTTAGGAAAGTCCCCCAAAATGAAAAAATCTGGGAAGGAGTAATTGGACATCATGGCATCGGGCATACCAATGCTAATGGGCTAAGACTCCTGAGTCTCTGTGCAGAACACAGTCTTACCATCACCAATATCATGTTTCAACTGAAAAATAAATATAAGACTTCCTGGCTACACCCACGATCCAAGCACTGGCACCTTCAGGACTATGTCATCATCAGACACAAGGACTTGAGGGATGTTCTCATAACTCAAGAGGAGCATAAGCTATGAGAGGAGCATAGTGTTGGACCAATCATCGTATGATGGTGGCTAAACTCAGTCTGAGTATCCACCAGGCAGTACGCTTCAGAAAGACCACCAGGAGAAGATTGTACTGCGCAAGGCTAACCCTAACTATTGATGCTCTGTTGCTAAGCAGCTACAGAACATTGAGTCTCTCCTGAGGAATGAAAGGTTGATAGTGACTGGTTCTCCATAAGTACATCACTTCATGAAGCAGCAGTTGAATCCATTGGGTACCTCAGGAAAAATATCAGGACTGGTTCGATGAAAACTCCACACACATCTCTGCCCTCCTCAATGATATGCACAAAATTTACCTCAATAATCTATCTGCTGTATCCCTTAAAAGAACTGGAAAGAACAGAGGAGAGAAATCCAACAGAGTCTACGACTACTGCAGAATCAGTGGTGGATATTTAAGGCTCAAGAGATACAATCCTATGCAGACAGGCATGATATCCATAACTTTTACGCCGCAGTGAAGGCCACTTATGGCCCAAGATCCCACACTGTTTGCCCTCTGAGAACCCCTGATGAACTGACCCCTATTAACCCTCTGGGGTTGATGGACGCACCGGCGTGTCCTGCTGGATTTTTTCCGCATAACAGCGGAAACAATTTAAAATACTCCATAATTTTTGTGTACACTCACAATAACAACAAAACCTTGTGCTTTTGTAAAATAAAGAAAATAAACAGGGTGCACTTTCAGCCGTCTCTGTCTCCGCGAACATCTTTCTGAAACACGTCACAAAAATGAACTGAAACTCCGCGAATTCTTATCACACAAACATGAAACATATGTCTAAAGAAAGCTTAAAATGTCTACTTTTAAATAAAACATTACAAATTTAAAACAAATATTCTCCTGCAATGTAATCTGTATGAAACAAAGCGAGGTACAGTTCCTCCTGGCTCAGCTCATTATCCCTAATGTGATCACACCCACCAGCAGAGCGTGCTATTCATATGGTAATGTACTGAGGAGATCAATGCAAATGGTAAAAGCCCCTGACAGTGCCTTAAAAAGCATGAAGTTCATCATCAGATTCATTCACTTTCCTGCGCGTTTGAAAGACGGTACGCTACACAGGTGAGGAAGCTCTACAGATGGTACTGGATAGTGATGAAGAGTTCACATTTTCCTCAGAAGAAGAGCGGGACTCTGACGATGAATGTTTATTGACTTCTTATAGAAAGTGCTCCTGCAGTTTGGATGCCCCACAAAGTTTACTACCATCTTGCGGCAATTTCATGATGGGATGATGGCCAGAGTGACACTAGGTGTGCTGGAGTCTTTCCCTTCAGAGTAGGCAAGGTGTGAGGTAGGGTTGTGTTTTTGCACCAGTCCTATTTAACATCTTCCTACTGTGTGTTACAACACTGCTGCACAAGGATGTGGAGGAAGAAAGTGGGGTGACCATGGCCTACAGATTGGATGGGAACCACTTTAACATCAGGAGGTTCCAGGCAGTGACCAAGCTCCAGTTAGTCCGTGTACTGGAATTTCAGTATGCAGATGACTGTGCCCTAGTATCCTACACCCCAGAAGCCCTACAGTCCACTCTCACAGCTGCTGTCAGAGCATATAGCAGGATGGGACTATCTGTGAACATCATGAAAACAGAAATCCTCTGTCAATGGTTATCGGACCCCCCATGAGAACCACCAGTATTCTTCATCGCAGACTTCCCCCTCAGTGTCGTACCACACTTCAAATTCCTTGGCAGTTACCAGTCCAATGACTGTAGCATGGATAAAGACATTTCAGCACAGGATCAAGCAGGCCTCATCATCCTTTGGAAAATTAAGGAGAAAGGTATTCAGCAAAAGTAACCTCCATCTTCACACCAAGATTGCTGTCTATCAGGCAATCTGCATTTCCACCCTCCTCTACGGCTGTGAAACCTGGACCATCTACACTCGCCACCTAAAGATGTTGGAATTTTTCCACATCAAATGCCTGCAGCTCATCTTAACAGTGACCTGGCAAGACAACGTGCCACATACTGAGATCCTGCAAAAAACTAACTGCCGGAGCATAGAAGCCACCATAATCCTTCAACTAAAATGGCTTGGTCATGTCATCAGGATGCCAGCTAACTCACCTGCCACTCAAAGCACTTTATGGTCAACAACATCTTGGCTGCCATTCTGCTGGAGGTCAAAAAAAGAGGCTGAATGGTCAGCTAAAAACCAGTCTCAAGAAGTGTGGGATACAGTCTATATCCCTAGAGGCTACTGCTATGGACCAGTGCAAATGGCTGAGGACAGGAGAACCAAACATTGCCTGGCTAAAATGCAGAAGAGGAAGCTGACCATGTCTGCACCTGCTCCCCCAAGACACCCAGGACAGGTTTTCACATGCCCTGTCTGCAAAAGACAGTGTGCATCTCGCATTGGACTACACAGTCATCAAAGAACCCACAAACAGTAACATAAGTAATCATTGTTCACGATGGAGTACCTAAGAAGAAGTGTGTCTGTGTGTGTGTGTGTGTGTGTGTGTCAGTGTGTGTGTTAACATTGCTTGAAAAGCAGTGTGTTTTAAATGTCTGAATCCCCCCGTTCAACAGTGATATTGGTCTGTCCTACCTCAGAGGTCATGACTTTCTCCACTGTATCCAACTATTCAAATCATATGACGTGTCATAATCTGTTAAATTGGTATTCATTTAATTGTAGAAAAATATTTTTAATTGCCAGCTTTAATTATTATGCATAATCCATTATTATTTAGCATTTTAATTACTATCAACATAATGAATTTAGTATTTAGTTGTGCCTGCAGCCCTGTTACCATATGAATGTGAAAATACCAAACATTCCCCAAAATTGTGACACAAGAAGTAACTATAAATGTAATCATGTATCATAGATGACAATTGTGCATAAAAAAGTGATGTATTATTAAGTAAAAACCGAATCCCTTGAGTGTGACATCATTTCCTGTTGCTCATAATGGTTGTGGAGTGTGAAGTTTAATCTCGAGTTATTTTCACTGTGCCTGTTAATCTGTTGTTAATTCAATTAAAATCAAAGATGTGTTACACAATAATTCCCTTCATGAGCAGATTTCATGAACTGATTAAATCACTGGTCACCTGGTAACACTGACAACTGATGTTCAGACTGATCGCCTGCTCTCTCTCTCTCTCTATCTCTTTCTCTCTCTCTCTCTCTTTCAAGTACTTTGTTGGTATGATTGTGTTTACATACAATATTGCCAAAGCATCAATACACACAATGAGTAATGAGCAGAAACAAATAACAATAAAAATATAATTACATTTTGGTGCCAAGTAATGGTAATAATAATAACAATATATACTGTACAATATAAAGTAAACATATAACAAGACATTAATAAACATAAAAACACTGTAACAGTACATTCCCCTTTATTATGTTGATCAAAGCAGTGACTGGTTTCTGAGGGTGTGTCCTTCCCCAGTAACACCTGCATTTACATTTTACATAGTCATTTAGATGCTTTTATCCAAAGTGACCTACAAATGAGGAATATACCAAGCAATTTGTCATGCATGCATGCTTCATTCTGGACCATCTGCAGTGGCTTAGTTGTGTTAGCTGGGAGGCCAATCAATAGAACATTGCAGTACTCCAGTCTTGAAATGACCAGAGCTTGGGCCAGCAGTGCAACATATTCAGACAGAAAAGGTCTGATTTTCCTGATGTTGTAAAGTGTGAATCTGCACGACTGGGCAGTTGATGAGATGTGGGCAGTGAAGTTAAGCTGGTCATCTACCACCACTCCCAGGTTCTGGGGTGTCCTGGTTGATGTTAGTGTAGTTAAACCAAGATGAATAGTGAGGTTGTGGTCAGCAGATGGTTTGGCTGGGATCACGAGGAGTTCTGTCTTGGCAAGGTTGCGCTGAAGGTGGCGTTCCTTCATAATAATAATTCCTTACATTTATATAGCGCTTTTCTAGGCACTCAAAGCGCTTTACATAGTATAGGGGGACTCTCCTCAACCACCATCAGTGTGCAGCATCCACCTGGATGATGCAACGGCAGCCATAGTGCGCCAGTACACTCACCACACATCCAGCTATTGGTGGAGAGGAGAGAGAGTAGAGTTATAGAGCCAATTAATGGATGGGGATTATTAGGAGGCCATGATTGATCCAAGCCAAAATTTCAGACAGGCAGGCAGAGATATGAGCAGAGACAGTAGGGTCATCAGGCTGGAACAACAGGAAGAGCTGCATGTCATCAGTGTAGCATTGGTAGGAAAAGACATGTGCCTTAATGATCGGTCTGACTGATGTATTGTAGATCGAGAAGAGGTCCAAGCACTGATCCTTGAGGAACACCAGTGTTTAGTTGGTGTGACTTGGACACCTCTCCTCTCCAGGTGACTTTGAAGGATCTGCTTGTGAGATACGACTCAAACCATCCAAGCACAGTTCCTGTGATGCCTAGGTCAGAGAGAGGATCTGGTGGTTCTGTGGCATGAGATTTGAGAGTTTGTCAAAGTATTTCTCTGACACCTCTGTTAATGTCTTACAGAGAAGGAGAGACATTTACAAAGAGAGAAATACTCTCTCTCTCTCTCTCTCAATTCAATTCAAAATGGCTTTATTGACATGACTATGAATAATACAATATTGCCAAAGCAGAGGTTGTATGTAAAAAAATAAATAAATAAAATAAAGATAAAACATTAATCAATAGTTTAAGAACAGTTAAACAACATAACATATTATAACGTTCCTGAACGGCAGAAGATCGCAGTGTTGACATAAAACCGAGGATCAATAACACGTCTACATATTGTATACACATACAGTATATTCACACACATACATGTACTGAGGATTACTGTGGTGAACATTAGGGTGATGCACTGGGGTAAAACACATAAAACATATTCACCCACTGTCTCTCAGGCTGTGACATGTTAAAACGTATCTTGCAGCCAGTGCTGCTGTGTGTCCCTCTCCAAGTATTATATTAATCTTTTCTTGTTCTGTCATGGTTGTAAAGTTGTTTATGCTATTTGTAAACTTATCCATATAAATGTCCCTTGTTTCTTTACATTTTTGGCAGTGAAGGAGAAAGTGCACCTCTTGTCTCGACCTCACCTGTACAGTGAGCACACACTCTTTCTTCTCTGGGTAACCATGTTTTTCTGTGTCTGCCTCTCTCGATGGCTAGACTGTGTTCACTGAGCCTGTACTTGCTCAGGATCTGTCTCTGCTTTGTATCTCTGACAGTCAGGAGATACTCTTCCAATTCATACTTTGATTTTAGAGTCCCATAGAATAGTAATTTGCTTTGTGTTTTAGTTTCATGATCCCAATGTTCCAGATAGGTGATTTTAGATTGTTTGATCTGACTTATTCTGATGTTTGGTTGAAAAGCAGTGCTGGTCTGAGGCTGGTTAGTGTTAGTAGTGTTAACTGGGTTAGTGGGTCTCAGAACCAGCTGACTGAGGGGACTCATTCTTTCTCTCTCTCTCTCTCTCTCTCTCTCTCTCTCTCTCTCTCTCTCTCGCTCTCTCTCTCTCTCTCGCTCTCTCTCTCTCTCTCATGTTTTTGCAGCAGTTGCATATTAGTGTCTGTCATATAAAATGCAGTGTGCATGTGTTGAGCACACGAGTGAAGAGTCCGTTTAATTAGACTCTGATATTGAAGAGTTGACTTGTACTACAGCAGTTTAATCATGTTGAGAGTACAGATTTAAGTAGTGCTAGTTTAGTCATGTTAAGAGTAGGTTATCAGCGCTATTTGTACACAGTCTGGACTGCAGTGCAGGTATGAACAAAGTTATTATGATAACACTTTACAATAAGGTTGAATTAGTTAAACATTAGATTCTGTAACTACATTTGTTACCATGAATCAACAATGAACAATACTTTTACAGCATTTATTAATCTTAATGTTAATTTCAACATATACCAATACATTGTTTTAAATACTACTGTAAGTTGTATTTGTTAACATTAGTAAATGCATTATGAACTAACATAAACAGGCAATGAACTATAGTATTTTCATAAATAAACATTGAACAAGATTAATAAATGCTCTGAAATATATTGTTCATTGTTAGTTCATGATAATGCATTACCTAATGTTTACAAATACTTACAAATAGAACATTATTGTTAAGTATTACCATTATTGTTTTGTTTCTGAATTTTTGTCAGCAATAATAGATGTTTTGTAGAATTTGTGTGTTTTAATGGCATTTGTTTTTTCATTATGATGAATAGCTAAAACTAAATTTTGTATTTATTTGTGTAAGTGGCCCTGCAGTGTTTGTGTTTCAGACATGAATGATGCCTCAAATCATGTGTTGTTGTTGAGGAGAGGTGTGCTGTTACTTTACTAACAGACCACCTGAAAAACCCCATTGACTTACACTGATCTAGAGAGCAGAATATCAGAGAGACTCTTTTCACTTGAGAATGTAAACAACCACTTAGTAAAAATATAGCAACAGTGAAAACACCCTAGCAACCTTTCAGCAACATCATGACAACCAGTCACAACACTCAGTATCGTTGTAATGCACGGGCAAATGTCACACAGAAATTGTGATTTTTTTGTTTTGTTTTTGTTTGTCTGTTTGTTTAGTGTTTTGCAGAAATTGTCATTTCTCTTTTCAAATTGTACATGTATAAAAATAGTTTTCAAATAAAATTGATGTTTGTAAAATGTTGTTTTGAATTTCATTGTTTTTATCAGGCAAATGGAGGTGTGGAATCCGTCACAGAGGTGAAGACTGAATCTAAACCAGCACTCACAGAGAACAGATTAAACTACGACACCATCTTGCCCAAATCATCAGTCATCAGTCACACAACCGGTAACTGACATCAACCAGCTGCACTAACCAGTTGTCTACACTGTGTGTACTATATAGAATATGGACATAACATGTCTTTCTGCGTTTGTGTGTGTGTGTGTGTTTGTTTGTTTGAGTGTGTTTTAGGCTCTGTTAAACCTGCTGTGAAGTCTGAGGATGTTGTTCAGAGTGTCTTAACAGGTAAAGATCTGATGTGATTCACTTTTGGTCTCATGTACGCACTTTAGGAGAGTATTTCCATGTAAAGGTTTATTATGTTATGATTAATCAATATAAAACAGATTTGCTGTTGGGTTGTAGGCACTCCCGTAATCACTTGAATCATATTCAATACAACAGCACGACTGTGAGTGTGATATTGCTGTATTACAACATTTCCATAAACATCATATAGTTTCATATGATTCAGATCAGTTTGTTCATGTATTTCTTCTCCGTCAATCAAAATAGTTCCAAAATAAGCTAAAACATCAAGCTGTATGTCGCACAGACTGGAAAAATGTATAAGAGTTGAGTGACAGCGATCTTTTAAATGATAAAACATGTCTGTGTCTGTCTGTCTGTCTGTCTGTCTGTGTGTCTGTCTGTCTGTCTGTGTGTGTGTGTGTGTGTGTGTGTGTGTGTGTGTGTGTGTGTGTGTGTGTGTTTATGTGTGTGTTTGTGTGTCAGAGGTGGATGCTCACACTGTAGAAGAATTAAAACAGCAGAAGGGTTATGTGAAGGAACAAAAGAAGCTTTACAAAGAACTGAAGGAACTCATGAAGAAACACAATAAGAAAGCAGATGAAATGATCTGTGAGCACGCAGCCAGTCAGAAACTACTGCACAGTGACTTCCTGCGGCGTAAAACAGCCCTGCAGAAAAGGTGAGAGACCCGACTCTCCAACATCCTGTTTATCAAACCTGATGTTGTCCCAAACCAGTTTGACCTTCTTGCAAAAACACTATTTAACCATACCAGATACCATAAAAGCAGAGGTGGGGGAGTCGAGTTACATGATTTGCTTGATTAAATGCAGAAAATGACTTGACTTGGCCTTGACTTGAGGACCAATGACTCAAGACTCGATGTGGACTTGAAGTGGATGACTCGGCAAGAACTTAAATTTTTCAAAAGTATAAGAACAAAAAAATTAAATAAAGAAATAGGCACGCCAGTTGTTCCAACTATTATACTTGCATTGAATCTAAGCACAAAGGCAACATTTCGAGCAGAATTCTCAGTTATTTTAGTGGAGTAGGGCGCCGGGAACAGTCACATTCGGATTCGGACTGCAGCAAACATGCCCAGTATGTAAACACCTGAGCTTCAGGTGTGCACTCTTATCTGTGTCACTGCATGCTGATATCAGACATACTAAAAGGTTCTGTATGTGTATGCGCATTTTCATATTTTCTGATCAGACGTTTATTTCCTTTTAAGGGGATATATTATGCCCCTTTTTACACAATGTAATATAAGTCTCAGGTGTCCCCAGAATGTGTCTGTCAAGTTTCAGCTCAAAATACCTCACAGATCATTTATTGTACCATGCTTTATACCCCTGTTTTGTAGCCCTGTTCCAGATGGGCTGTTTTAGTGTCTGTAGCTTTAAATGCAAAGGAGTTGCTGCTCCACACACCCCTTTCTGGAAGTGGGCTGTGCCTTTCCTGCTGGTGCCATCAAAAACAGTTATAGTTGTCGAAAATATCACTATCATTTCATAATCGTTTTTTGAAATAATGTTTTATTACACGGAAAATCTTCATTGCATGACCACTCAGGCGGGATTGTGGAGGACGCCAATCAGTTTATATCATAACTGAAACAGAGCTTCATTGTTGTGGAATTAGCACAAGTGCCTCTAGTGAGGAGATAAATATGGCGGACTGTGCGCTGCTCGCTCAGGTTTTAATGAGGGTGGATCTCTTCGCCAGCCATGGGTGGTACCTTTCCCCTTTTGACGTCATAAGGGGCTGCAAACCTCGTTCAGAGACTGTTTTTATTGATGAGGAAAGGAAAGAAATGAGGGGATGGTCTTTTACCATATTTTGTGGTTGTCTACACACACTGAGGACACATTATGTTCAAAAACATTTAAAAAGTGGATTTTGCATAATATGGCCCCTTAAGTTTAAAACTCTCGTTTTAGCGCAGCTATTGAGAACTAAGGCCTACCTGTTACTCCAAGTATGTTTAGCTGAGTCAAAAAAATCAATATTCTCTGTTATGGAGATAAAACAGTATCAAAACATCTCACAAATGCACACAACAGATCTACTCATCTGCT
Organism: Myxocyprinus asiaticus; assembly: GCF_019703515.2. Lineage (NCBI taxonomy): Eukaryota > Metazoa > Chordata > Actinopteri > Cypriniformes > Catostomidae > Myxocyprinus > Myxocyprinus asiaticus. The sequence goes on along the minus strand of NC_059362.1, from coordinate 48,407,489 downwards.
CAATTCACAAATGCACGCATCATGCCTGCCGCAGTTTACATTGCGCAATTACCACCAGATGAAAGTATGCTGTAAAATGTGTTTTATCTAAAAGAGAATTTTGTGTACATTTTCTATTGATCGTATCAGCTTTAATTAATCAAATAATGAACAAATGATGGAGAAGAGGTTATAACCTGCATATATCCAGATGCGCAGTGTTGTTGAGTGCACTTTTGGCATGTTTAAGAGATGATCAGGTGTCTGGATCACAGTGATACTGTTCAGTCTTGCCAAAGTGTGTCAGATAATGCTGGTCTGCTGCATCCTCCAGTAAATAGCGCTCAGAATCGGCCCATAAGATCAGAATTTTGTATGCAGATTGTGTTCTGCAGTGATTCTGTGGCCGCTCCATCGCTGATCTGCATAATTCCTTTAGTAAATCGGGCGCTAAACCAGCGCAGACAGCACATGCAAAAAAACAACGCTTTTACCAGCCGTAATTCATTCTTATTAATTTGACCCTTTGTGTTTGTGTATTTTAGGTGTTGTTCTGATCGCACTCAATCATCTCTTGATCAAGAGTTAGCGTCTCTGGAAGAGGAAAGAATTCAAAGAGTGAAAGATTTACAGGAGCAACAACAACAGCAGCTATTAACACTGCGACAGACACAGTACTACAGAGAAAAATACCTCAAAGAAGAACAAGTTAAACTGGTAAACACTCAAATACTCTCACACTGGAAACACTGGCAGTAAACCGACTATTCGATGAGTTCTGCCAGTAGTTGACGTGTCTGTGAGTCACATGACTTTAGTTGTTCTTTTTGTGGACATGATGGCAACATTTGATTCTTTCAGGGCGGGTCGTAAGGATTTTTTCCCCCTTTATTACTTAATTTAGCAGATTACATAAAAGAAAATTTTATATCCCACGTGACCCTCATGTCCATCCAACCTATTGTGATCATCTTTTAAATGATTAAGTACAAAAAGCTAGAACCCTTATAACACATTCTCAGACATATTCAAGGGCGAAGGTACACATATCTTCTTACATATACAAATATACAGCCCTATATAGATTCATATTTCATATAAAAATTATTTTAAAAGGTCAACAAGTTGCTCATGTAATATATACAAATAAATCATTCAGTCCAATCAACAAACAATAAACAATTATTTAGTATGTGACACTGTAAATTAACTCGAACCATATGAGATGTCCAGAGGGCATGCAGCATGCTTCACTTATAATCAAAATCAAATCCCTTTATTGTCATTCAACTATATACACAAGTGCAACAGTGGGTGAAAGTCTTGGGTGTGGTTACAAGCAACATAGCAGTATGACAATTACAATAAACATCTGATTTACACATAACACAGTTTACACATCTGTTACACAACACAATATACACCTAATAATATACAATATACACAAAATAAGAAGACTGTATACAATACAAATACACTGTAACCCCCCCCCCCCCATGTAATCAGTGGAAATAAATATGAAGTGTTGTGTTGACATTCAGCTGTCGGTTGATAGTCAGTTGCCAGTGTGTTGTTAAGAGAGAATATAATTTATGACAGTCCAGTGTGAGATAATAAGATTAATAAAGTGCTGTGCTGATATACGTATGTATTGTGAGAGATCAAGAGTTCAAGAATCTGATTGTTTGGGGGAAGAAGATATCATGTAGTCGGCTGGTGCGGGTCCTGATGCTGCGATACCGCCTGCCTGATGGTAGCAGTGAGAACAGCCCATGGCTCGGGTGGCTGGAGTCTCTGATGATCCTCCGAGCTTTTTTCACACACCGCCTGGTATATATGTCCTGGAGGGAGTGAAGCTCACCTCCGATGTTGTGTCTGGCAGTTCGCACCACCCTTTGCAGGGCTTTGCGGTTGAGGGTGGTACAATTGCCGTACCAGGCAGTGATGAAGCCAGTCAGGATGCTCTCTACAGTGCAGGTGTAGAACCGTGTGAGGATGTGGCGGTTCATTCCAAACTTCCTCAGCCGTCTCAGGAAGAAGAGGCGCTGGTGAGCCTTCTTCACAACGGCCTCAGTGTGGACGGACCATATGAGTTCCTCAGTGATGTGGACACTGAGGAACCTGAAGCTGTTGACTCTCTCCACCGGTGCTCCATTGATGGTGATAGGGCTGTGTTCTCTGTCTTTTCTCCTGATGTCCACCACAAGCTCCTTTGTCTTACTGACGTTGAGGGAGAGGTTGTGCTCCTGACACCAGCATGTCAGAGTGTGCACCTCCTCTCTGTAGGCTGATTCATCATTGTCAGTGATCAGACCTACCACCGTCGTATCATCAGCAAACTTAATGATGGCATTGGAGCTGTGTGTTGCCACACAGTCATGTGTGTACAGGGAATACAGGAGTGGGCTGAGAACACAGCCCTGCGGGGCTCCAGTGTTGAGGGTCAGTGATGAGGAGATGTTGCTGCCCATTCTAACCACCTGGCGTCTGCTTGACAGGAAGTCCAGGATCCAGCTGCACAGCAAGCTGTTAGAGCCCGGAGTTTCTCATCAAGCTTGGAGGGCACTATGGTGTTGAATGCTGAGCTGTAGTCTACAAACAGCATTCTCACATAAGTGTTCCTTTTTTCCAGGTGGGAGAGAACAGTGTGTAGTGTAGATGCAATGGCATCATCAGTGGAGCGGTTGTTGCAGTAAGCAAACTGCAATGGGTCCAGTGATGGAGGCAGCACAGAGCAGATGTAATCTCTGATTAGTCTCTCAAAGCATTTGCTGATGATGGGGGTCAGAGCAACTGGACGCCAGCCATTTAAGCAAGTGATTTTGGATTGCTTTGGTACAGGCACAATGGTGGACGTTTTAAAGCATGTGGGGACCACAGACAAGGAGAGGGAAAGGTTGAAAATGTCCGTAAAAACACCAGCCAGTTGGTTCACGCATGCTCTGATGACATGGCCCTGAATGCCGTCTGGACCTGCGGCTTTACGGATATTCACCTGTCGGAAGGATCGGGTTACATCCGTTACAGAGACGGAGAGTGAACTAACCTCTGTAGCTTCGGCCAAGAGAGCTCTCTCCATGAGGGTGGTGTTATTTCCCTCGAAACGAGCATAAGAAGTATTTAGCTCATCCGGGAGAGAGGCAGCGGTGTTCACAGCGGAGTTTTTATTCCCTTTGAAGTCCGTGATGATATTAATTCCCTGCCACATGCTTCTAGAGTCAGTGGTATTGAACTGTCCTTCAATCTTGTCCCTGTACTGGCGTTTGGCTGCTCTGATAGTTTTGCTGAGGTCATAACTGGCTTGTTTATGCTCCTCTGTGTTCCCGGAATTAAAAGTGGAGGTCCGCGCATTGTGCCGCACGAACATCATTATTAATCCACGGTTTCTGGTTAGGGTAGATCCGTATTGTTTTAGTCGGTACTACATCATCTATGCACTTCCTGATGAAACACGTTACGCTATCAGCGTACACCTCGATGTCGTCATCAGAGGCGGACTGGAACATCTCCCAGTCCACGTGATCAAAACAGTCTTGTAGAGTAGAGTCTGCTTGGTCCGACCAGCACTGGATCGTTCTGAGGGCGGGTGCTTCCTGTTTCAGTTTCTGCCTGTTAGAGTGGTCCGATTTGCCAAATGGTGGGCGGGGGAGGGATTTGTAGCCATCCCGGAAGGGAGAGAAGCAATGGTCCAAAACCTGGTCCCCTCGTGTGTTGAAACTGATGGGTTGGTAGTATTTCAGTGCGATTGACTTGAAGTTGGCTTTATTAAAGTCCCCAGTCACAATGAATGCATGCAACCTCGGGGTATGCGGTTTCCTGCTCGCTTATACTCCCATACAGTTCCTTGAGTGCCCGGTCTGTGTCGGCTTGTGGCGGGATGTACACAGCAGTGATAATGACCGCTGTGAATTCCCTCGGTAGCCAGAATGGTCGACACAGAAGCATGAGAAATTCCAGATCAGGAGAGCAGAAAGACTTGATAGAATGTACGTTCCTCTGATCACACCAGGATTTGTTGATCATAAAACATACACCACCACCTCTGCTTTTACCTGAGAGGTCTTTCACTCTGTCCGCTCGGTGCACGGAGAACCCCGCGGGTTCGATGGCTGAGTCTGGAATCTCCACGGACATCCAAGTTTCTGTAAGGCAGATAATGCAGCAGTCCCTCATCTCTCGTTGGAAAGAGATCTGCGCAGTCAGTTCGCAGAGCTTGTTGTCCAGAGACTGAACATTTGCCAGTAGAATACTGAGTAGTGGGGGTCAATTTGCGAGACGTCTTAGTCTGATGAGAACGCCGGCTCTCCTTCCCCTTTTCCGGCTATTTTTCCACGGCCGGGCTGCCCAGACAAAGGGCCCTGCTGGCGTGTTTGTAAACAGCAGGTCGGCATTGAGGTATTTTAAGTCTAGTTTTCGGTGTGCTATTGCAGAACCAAAAGTGTTTGTCTATGTATACAATAAGGCAGACAACATCCAAGACAAAAAAATATAAGAATTGTAGACAAAACAAACAAAAAACTGCAACATTGTGCAGCCATACTCTGCGTCATCTTAATAAAACACATTATAACGTGTTACAACATGTTTTATTGACACAGAGCGCTGAAGGATCAATTTATTTTCAGTTTTGTGTAATTCCAAAATGTATAGAAAACTAATGACACACATCTACACTTGAGATGCAGTTTGTGTATCATCTGTTGCATTAACTCAGCCAAGATTGTGTGTGTGAGTGTGTGAGGGTGTGTGAGTGTGTGTGTGTGTGTGTGTGTGTGTGTGCGTGTGCGTGCGTGCGTGTGGTAAGTGTGTGTAGTGTGTGAGTGTGTGTGTGTGTGTGTGTGTGAGTGTGCGAGTGTGTGTGTGTGTGTGTGTGTGTGTAATGTAGCGTGTGCAGTTAATAATGTTTGTATCTGTGGAGCTGCAGATATGCTGACTGCATTCGCAACTCAACAAAATCCCAGCATGTAGATGAGCTGCTGCATCAGACGCCTGTGTCCCTTATAAACATGTTGTAAAAGGTTTCGACTCGTTCAAGCAGACAATGAGAAATATAATGATTTCTGCAGAACACTGACGCTGCAAACAAACATTTAACAAACATCAGCGCTAAACTCTCTAGACATTAAACATACTGTTACGGCTCAGAGGATCTCGTGAGGAGTGTCAGAAACACGAGTCTCATCCAGTAGTCGAACTAATAATGAATGTAAAGTCTGGTTCACATGACCGTTTATAGGCAGGAAGCAAGGCGTTGTTTTTTTTGTTTTTTGCTGTTTACAGGCAGAACTGTATTATACCACAGTAATAAACCAGCATTGAACACACTCATTTACATTTATTCATTTGACAGATACTTTTAGTTCTTACTGTTCAAGTTACACACTCTGTGCTGTAGTCGACATGAACAGTTGTACAGAAAACCAAAAAATTGCAGAAAATGTGTGTGGATGTTGTGATCAGAAATCTGTCCATCCAAAAGTATTGATTATTTCACAGATATCACAAATTCAGAAAACAAATCTGAATATAAAGTTCTGCTCGTGATTATTATTTAGGAGCTGCTGCTACGTGCTACAGAAAGTGCCTCAAACAAAACTATGAATATCTTTCTCAGATTTGATGCTAATATCCTGGAAATCTTTGTCAAATCCAGTGATAGTTTTTCCTCAGTACTTAATAAACACAACTTTGTTTCCATGTGGACTTGATAAAAAAAAAAAAAAAAAACTGTGTGTAAAATACTGTAAAGTGCACCGATCAGACCGGAACTACTGATTTCATGTGCGTTCACTTTAGTGTTTTTCTCTTTATACGCAGCTCATGGAGAAGTTGAGCGCCGTCGCTAAAGAGTCACAGAGTGACCAGCTGAAGAAACTGAAAGATCTGTGTGAAAAGTAAGAACACATCGATCCAGAGACATTCAGAAGTGTTGATCTGCTATGAAACTGCTGTTTGTCCAGCTCGAGCTTCACTTAAAGGAGTTCAACTATAAACACGTTACACTTTTGATAATGTAAATAAGGGTACTACAGATTACTAGCAAAAACAAAACAATAAACAAGCCAACTGCATTGAGGTGCTTAAGGGGGCAGTTTTTATGTAGTTTAAGACCTCATGACATGGGCAGTTTTCTTCCTTTCTTGACATGTTTTCTGCTGAAAAACAGCCAGTAGACTTTAGTTTACATCACATGATCATGATTTGCTAATGCTAGTCAGAGGCAGATGGTTTTTGTTGGAGGGACAGTCTCATTCTTGAGAGCATTTAAATGTGTATTTCTGCAAACTATTCAGCAATCTATATGCTGGTGAACTCCTCAAATATTTGAATGAGCATCTCAAATCTAACAGACATGAATTAAAAGACTCACAGTTTGATTTCACAGAGTTTAAAAGTTGATAAAGTCACTACATTTACTCCCCGACACTATTATGTACATACATTTATGTTGTTGAAATCAGATTTCCTGCAATAATGATTCAATTTCTCTTCAGAGAAACAGAAAACCTGAAGAAAAAGATGGACAAACGATGGAAAGAGAAATTTCATGAGGCCAAATCACAAGAGAAAAGTCACAGAGTGACAGAAGAGTGAGTGATTAAAACATGTTCCTGGATCAGCCAATCAGAGATCAGGGTTTAGAACAACATTCTTATCAACCAATCACATCCCTCCTGAGTAGTTAATGGTTACAGTTAGTGTTAGTGTTATGATGTTTGTTTGAGAGGAATGTATGTCTTATTAAACAAGTAATACAAGATTAAAACAACATTTATTTGAGAATTAACTTTGCATTAGGTATTTGGACTAGTTTTCAAAGATTATATCTCTAATAATATCAAGTTTATTTTTCATAATTTTGTATTTTTCTATTTTTTATTTTTGGTGTTTTATTTTGTGAATGTAACATGTTTTAATTATTTGTTTTACTATTTTTTTACAAAAAAAAAAAATACTGATTGGCAAAAGTTTATTTTGGCAGTGTGATCCAGGAACATTTTGCACTTGGCAAAATCACTTTATTTTTCCTGCATGTGCTTGAGTGAAAATACAGTTATGAATGTCACTAGGATTTTGACAGGAAATTATTTCAACAGTCTGAAAAATGAAATGTTGCTGTTTTCCAGAAAGAAGGCGGAGCTGAAACAATCACATGTTGTTGAGGCGGTTCATTGCATCAGACGTGTAAGTGAAGCAGATCTCTAGTTTCACTAGCCTCTATTAACGGCCATTCAAGAGTAGACGTATTCTGCAGAAGTAAAACCATTTTTACAAGCAACATATAAATCACAAATATTTCATTTCATTATAGTAGATGTCGTGTGCAGATTGATGTTTAATGCTGTGTTTGTTTTTCAGTTGGAAGACGCTCAGGCCAAACGACTCGAACGACTGCTGGAGAAACATCAAGATATTCAGCAGCAAATCCTGGATGAGAAGCCAAAGGTACGACACACTTCACCTGATCAGAACTGATGGTCAAACAGGTTATTCAAACATTTACAACACACACATGTACACACACACACGCGCACACACATACAAACAAACTCACACAGACACACACACGCACACACATACGCGCGCACACATACAAACACACATGCATACACACACACACACGCACACACACACACGCACAAGCAAACACAAGCACACATACACACAGACATGCGCATACAAACACACGCGCACACAACAAACACACGCGCACACAACAAACACACGTGCACACAAACTCACACACACACACACACACACACAAACTCACACACACATTTACAGTGGCATTCAAAAGTCTGAGTCCACATTGAAAATATGACTTTTGTTACTGTTGTTTTAACCTGGAAATAAACAGAAAGTTGGACTCTAGTTTGGGGGGTGGGGGTGTTACCAAGGATGCATTAAATTTATTGAAAATAATTAAAAATTAAAGGCATTTATAATGTTACAAGTGACTATTTTTTTTTAAACAAATTATTGTTCGGCTTATACTGTTCATTAAAGCTGCTGGTTTAGGACCTGTGAGGAGTTTCTCAAATTACAGACTCTGATGAACTGGTATTCCTGCTGTGCATCTGGATTGTCCACTTCTCTCTCTGTCCCAGTTAAATCAAGTTAGTTTTATTCTTTCAGAACAGAAGTGCATGGAATAGCCTTCATCTCTCAAAAGAACAATAGATTGATGAATTTGAGGAGAAATATGTTTATTTTTGCTTATTTTTAAAACTAAAATATGACTTGCAAGTGTACTCAACACCTCAGCTGGAAAAAGACACTATATTGCCATCAGGGTTGGGAGGGTTACTTTTAAAAATGTAATCCGTTGCAGATAGTGATTACTTATTAAAAATTTAATCAGAAACTTAGTCCAGTTACCTCAATAAGAAAATAATGTAATCAGATTACTTTTAGTTATTTTTGATTGCCTCAAGATCGCATATGTGAATAAAGTCAGGAGAAAAGCAATATGTTCTCGAAGACTTTTAATCATGCCTTCTGAATGCAAACAAACCGTGTTTGAATAATGTAGCTATTATTATATATAAGAAAAAACATGAAAAACAGGGACAGTGCCTCCTTATTAGGAAAACAGAAAATGTTAAAATGTAGAACAAATCAGTGAGTCCTCTGTCCGTTACAGAAAATGGTTTATTTTCTCATCAAGCAAATACAGTTAGATTAGATGCACTGAATTATGTCTTAGTTAACATTAAAATCTGACAGGATATACCTCAGATTCAAAAACACTACCAAGTTCAATTCTGCCATGTATTGCAGTTAGCATGTGGACTAATTGGCACTGACCATTCATTAACTTCCCACTGCAATAGGTAGATCACAGGCTATCTTCATCATCATCATCATCATTATTATTATTATTATTATTAATGCCTCCAGTGTCTGTCCTCTGCCTGCTCATGATCCACGGTCAAACATCACCAGCTAACGTTTATGGGTGATTCTATGTTTATGTTTAAGGAGGATTTTAATGACAATAAATAATAATAAAAAGAAAGAAAATCTTGTTTTAAAGAATAGATTGAAATAGATTTAAACCTTTTTAGTGTCTTGATTTACTTATTCCTACTTTCTATGAGTTTGAAGATGTTACATTTGTCAGTATTTCTCCCTCATTCATACTTTTGAACTGTTCTTAATAACACATTTATAATAAGTATGAAAATCAGATAAATTATCCTTTGCACTTTCCCTTAAGAACTTAAAATGCATTTGGTATTCATGTGTACAGTCTGGAAGAAATGCTGTCCCAGTTACTGTTGTCATTACAACATGAACACATTCAGAGAACTATTTTAGTGTTTCAAGTTAAGATGGAAATGAGAAGTCACACTAAAGTTTCGACAGTAGGCGTCTTCTCGTTTCTCCGCTTCTATTCCTGCTCTTGTGAAAACAATCGACAGAAGGTCTGATGGTGAAATTAGGGAACACATATGACTAATTTTAGCTATCCTAGCTAACGTGATTTTCATGTGGCTCTTACCTTTAAATGCTTCTTTAAATGATACAGTATGTCGGGTCCTTGGAAAATCACTGCATCTTCACAACTGGACGGTAAATTGCACTGAACTGTAATGTTGTTTCCCTTTTCTCCATTGAAGAGACAAGAATGAATTTCCACAAAAATAATCATATTTCTCCAGTGGCCATTGCAATGAAACAGCCCTTAATTAAAAATGTTTAATTACATTTTACCAAATGTAACTGTAATCTGAATACACAAATGTAACTGTAATCTGAATACACAAATGTAACTGTAATCTGAATACACAAATGTAACTGTAATCTGAATACACTGGCTTTATATGTAACTGTAATAGATTACAGTTACACAATTTTTGTATCCTGATTACGTAACGCCATTACAAGTATTCTGTTACTCCCGAAGCCTGATTGTGATTTCCACACTTCATTAAGCAACACAACCATTTTAACCGTTCTAACAAAAATAAATGTTAACTTAGTACTAAGTTAACATATTAAATGATTTCTTAAGAATTATGTGACACATTATTTTAGAGTAATGGCAGCTAAAAATGGAGCTTTGCCATCACGGATAAAAATGTAATTTGATTAAAAATAAAAACATAAAACACTTATATATTATAGAGATTATATCTCTGTAATATATAACCACATTACACTTGACAAATGAAGATTCTTGGTCGAAACTGAACATTTTGAACAGTTTTTTCTTTTTGTTCTTAAAAAATAAAAGCCAAATCTACTGGATATTTCCCTACATTTTAATGAATGGGCATTTGCTGTCAGTCACACTAAACCACGCCCCCAGCATTGAATGTGTGCGCATGTCAAGACTGCAGAACAGAAACATTCTTGAAGAATACAACACAAACTGCTTAGCATTTATTTGTGCATTAAATTGCACATACACTTAAGTATTGTGAATGGGATTCTGAGCAAGAAACCTGTATATATGTGTGCATGCTTCTGGTGTGTGGATTCTCGTGTGCATCTGTCAGTCTGTTGCGTGAATATGTTCTGGATGCTCATGATAGTCAACATTACACAACCACAGATGCAGAAGATCCCACGCATTAATGTCCAGAACCCACAAAGCTTTCTTACACAATTTTATTTATTCCTCTAACAAATGTTGTCAGTTTGAACAGGAACGCTGTTCCCCCACGAAATTCCCTGGAGTTCCCCCCATTTCCAGCCCTGCATACAATAAGAAATATTTCACATTCTGCACTATTTCTATATGACTGAATAAATGTACATTGATCATGTGAACTCTTTGTACAGACAGATCTTTTAAATATTCTCAAATCACACTGGAGAACTTGATCGTCAGGTTTAGTTCATGCTGTCAGTAAAATAACTACAATTCTCAAATTCATAATTTTTCAATGCAACATTGATCATATAATTTGTGTTGATTAAATATCTCAAAATGTGAAATAGAATCGTTTTTCTGAAGTGGTGTCAGACTTTTGTACTCACTGTGTATATAGAGGTGTTTGTGTCACATGACTGTCACTGTTATTCCACAGGAAGTGGAAGGTAAGTCACACGGCATCCCTGCATTAACAATTCATCAAATATTCATCTGTCAAGCGCTATAACGGTTGATTACGGGTTTGTTTTCTCCGTGCTGATATGAACTCACAATCTCTCAGACGACTATCCTCGACACATTTATATACAGAACGACTCAACGGTGTCACATGATAACTCATACATCTGAACATTGAAGAATACTATTTGAACACACAACATTTCTGAATCATTACATTATATTACAAAATATCAATGCAAGTGCCACTTATTTAAAAAGACAGAAAGCACAAACACGCTTTTTCAACCATAACATTTGACAAAAGAAGTTTAAAAGTTTAAAGAAATAAAAGTTGTTGAAAATGAAGCCACTGTGTTTATCTGTTGATAGTGAATGTGTGAACTTGAGGGGAACTGACTTCATACATCCACTAAAAACCATCAGTTCATTTAAAGTCATTGAGCAGAAATCAGTTAGTTGTGAGAAAAGATCCAGACAGCAACATCACACTTGCTTTGATAGTTTCTTATCTAATAAAATGACATTCAAACAGTTTTTCACACAGCAGACATTATAATGTAGAAACTGTACAACTGCCACTAGACGTCTTTTACTGATTTGTTGTTTTTGTGTCGTAAACTGAATGAACTTCATCAGATGATAATTGTCCAGAAAAGATTCATTCAGTCAATAATGAGTCAGTGGAGTCCTCAGTTAAACTGATGAAAGTGTGACTTCAGGAGAGTTGTGCTCGTTGGGTCTGAATGTTTGCTGTTATTAAATGATACTGAATGATCTGTGTGTTTAACACATTTATGTGTACGTGTGATTATCAGTCACTGACATGTCAACTGCATGTAATGTGTAGTTTCATGATTACAATATACTGCAAAATATCATTTTCTTCATCAGTACAATATCTCAACACCCTTAAAGCAAGATAAATGTACTTTATAAACAATATTTTTTATGTATTGAGGTTTATGGGTTTATTTCACAATGTATAGATAGATTTTCTGAAAACAAGTCGTAAAGCTGAGGTGTGTCATTTCTGCACCACCGAACGGAACTGTAAAAATAATCTGCTTTCTGGAAACGCCCCTTGTCTGCTGTTGGTCAAACAAACAGACCCCGCCCCCAACTCACGCCATTGGTCGGGATTTTAACACCAGAAAAGTTTACTTCTCAAGTAAATGTATCTTGTTTTAAGGGTGTTGAGATACTTAATAGAAAACAAGACTAGAGATTTTTGCCGTGTTGACAATCAGAAATGGATTATCTAGTAACATGTTTATAGAACTGACTAGTTTAAAGATTTTTTGAACACTCTTGGGTAACTTGTGACTGTTCACTAATGTGTTATTAACATGGTTTATGTGACAGTATCTGAGCTTGTGTTGTTTTATAGTGTGAATTTGTTCATAGTGTGTCATGTCATTTTTATTTGTACAGCGCTTTTCACAACACGCATCGTTTCAAAGCAGCTTTACAGGAAATAAAACTGTAATATCTCACTGTGGGGTCAGTTCCCCTCTGACTAACATCATGAATATAATGACAATATTACTTATTTATGTGCAGTGCAAGTCACGGTTTAAGATTATTAAACTAAGTAAGTGTTAAGGGTCAGTGTTTAAACAAAGATTTTGTAAGAACTGTAAGATTAATGACTAATGTCTTTGAAGTTCATCCTGAATTAACTGCAGAAGTTCACATTGATGCATTGTCCTTTGTTAGTTGGCTGATGAAGGCTTTTGTTGGCAATTAATTGATAGTCTATATATTCCATTATAAGAGTGTAGTCCATCATTAGACTGAGGTGATGCAGGCAGAGATCAATGAGGTGCATCGCAGTTCAACCTGCAGGTAATTTCGGTGAGGTTCGGTGGGGTCCATCCTAAGTCCAAGGTTCAGGCAGTGGCATATGAATTATCCCATGTCTTATGGGTAAAGTTGGCATCAGTTCATCCTCTGAAGTCCATCATAATAGACAGAAGTGATGTCTGACTGGCACCGATATGAATCCAGATGTTGAGACAGGGAAACAAAAAGAATAATATTAGCGTAGATGCAATTCAATTTATTGCAGAGTTATAGATTATGAGAAATGTTTCTGAGAAATGTTTCTGGTTCCGGCAGACCTAACTAAAGCAGCCTAATTGTGAGTTGATGGATAAATTAGGTGTATGACTGGCTAAATAGATGAGTCTTTAGTCTAGACTTAAACTGAGTGAGAGTGTCTGCATCTCGAACAGTGTTAGGAAGACTATTCCATAGTTTAGGAGCCAAATAGGAAAAGGATCTACCTCCTTTTGTGGATTTTGATATTCCAGGAACTATTAACTATTAATATTGAGATCGTAATGAACGTGATGGAATATAGCATGGTAGGCCACTTAAGAACTGTGAATGAATATTATATTTATGTAGTGCTTTTTTCTGACACTACACTCAAAGCGCTTTACACAGTGAACAGGGGACTCTCCTCAACCTCCACTAGTGTGCAGCATCCACATGGATGATGTGACGACAGCCATAGTGCGCCAGTACACTCACCACACACCAGCTATTGGTGGAGAGGAGAGAGAGTAAAGTTATAGAGCCAATTAATGGATGGCCATGATTGAGGAGCTAGACCATTCAAAGCTTTGTATGTAGTTAACAGAATTTTAAAATTAATACGAAATTTAACAGGTAGAAACAGTGTGTTTCAGAAAGAAGGTGGAATGACCAATCATGTCGTCAGTTTTAAAATATTGGCAACACCCTCCAGTATTTGGGTTGAATATTTCATTGTTAGCAAGCTATTAAACATCCCCGCAGACTATCACTGATGATCCTGCCTGTATACTTACCATGTGCTCCCTTCAGTTCAGTAGTGTGCACTAGAGGGCAACACAACACAGTGAAGAACACAATGCAGCCGGTCATGAGAGAAGTGTGTGAGTGAGTGTGTGTGTGTGTCTGTGTGTGTGTCTGTGTGTGTGTGTGTGTGTGTGTGTGTGTGTGTGTGTATAACAGTGTGTGTCTGTGTGTGTGAGTGTCTGTGTCTGTGTGTGAGTGTCTGTGTCGTGTGTGTGTGTGTGTGTGTGTGTGTGTGTGTGTGTGTGTGTGTGTGTGTGTGTGTGAGTGTTTGTGTGTGTGTGAGAGAGAGAGTGAGTTTGTGTGTGTGTGTGTTTGTGGGTGTGTGTGTGTGTGTGTGTTTTTGTGTGTGTGTGTGTGTGTGTGTGTGTGTGTGAGAGAGAGAGAGAGAGAGTGAGTTTGTGTGAGTGTGTGTGTGTGTGTGTGTGTGAGAGAGAGAGAGTGTGTGTGTGTGTGTGGGGGGGGGGGGGGGCAGGTTTAGGTGGTTTACAAGGACTTTTTTTAGGTTATAAACTGGTAATTACAAGGGTATTATGCTATAAATGTGGTTTATGAGGACATTTCTAGTGTCCCCATAATTCAAATCACTTAAGAAGCATACTAAACGATGTTTTATTGAAAATGTAAAAATGCAGAAAGTTTTTTGTGAGGGTTAGGTTTAGGGGTAGGGTTAGGGTTAGGGGATAGAATCTATAGTTTGTACAGTATAAAAATCATTATGTCTATGGAGAGTCCTCATAATGATAGCTGCACCAACATGTGTGTGTGTGAGTGTCTGTGTGTGTGTGTGTGTGTGTGTTTCACTTCAGTATAATGTTATAATCTATTCTGAGGTTTTGTTGTATAGTGTTATGCTCATATTTATATTGTCAAGCAGTTCTGTATTCGAATCCCAGACATCTATGATGGATCAGATCTTGTTGCAAGCATGTAAATATTATCAGATTCAGGCCACTTTCAAATGTGGTTCTGAATTTGATACATATGTGAATCTGATGTACATCTAAACACTTAATTTACGATATTTTCATCATTGTTAACTAGTAAAGTTACTGAATGCATGGAATTATAATGTGTGAATCATGTACATGTGTGAGCAAGAGTTATTAATATTAAAATAATCTACACATATGTATTAAAATTAATAAATAAATATTACAATTAGGGTTGTTAAATTGCTTAAAATTGTACCAAATTAATTACAAGATGTGCTGAATAATTAATCGAGTTAACTGTATATGTCAAGATTTGCAGAGAAAGGCCTCTAAATAATAATAATCTAATAAATAATTATAAAATAGTTATAAATAATTATATTTAAATATGCAGCATCCTGTTATTGGACACTTTCACTCATTGATTAAAGTAATCATGGCTGACTGTGAATAGCACATTTCTATAGTCACATCGATAACTAAAAACTATTGATTTTGAGTCACTAGGTGTCAGTGTAAGCCCAAAACAACATATAAAAAAAATTACTGATCGCTTCATTAAATTATTGTAAATATAATGTATAATAAATGAATTAAAATAATTAAAATACATTACATTATTGTTGCAGATGAGTTCAGCATTGATTAGGCAAGACAGAAAGTGGTTTTAGAAGGCAATATATTGTTTATTTCCATATCACTGAACATACGCGGATCATTGGCCTACAGTTCACAGCAATCCATTTTACAATTGAATTCATCAATCTGTCTGAGATTTATTTATTATAAGGGCATTTTTAAGGATGTGTCTATATCACATGTCACAGTCAGACACATTTAAAGTGTCTCACTTCGGTTGCGTCACGTCATAAACCGTGTTTTATATGTTTGAAACTTATGCTGAGCTCGGAATAGCATACTTCCATACTCTTATGTCAGACACAATACGAGTAGTATGGAAGTATGCCATTCCGAAATCGGCCTTAGAAAAACAAATCTCAAGATCCCTGCATTCGAAGTTCCACTCTGTCCAGCTGTGTTTGAACATCTATTACACTATTACTAGTAACACAGCTAGTTATAGTAATCGATTAATGAAAGTACAACACAAAGCCATCATAAATACAGAAATATTCTTAGCTATTCAATTATAGTGTTTTTGAGACCACTTCCGTATGTGACGTGAGTTTGACATTGCCAAAGGATTGGTCTATAGAAACAAGTGTTTGTAGTTTGTAGTATGGAAGAGTCTTTGTCATCTTTATACATTTTTCTTACCCCACTGGAAATTGTTTTTCTTCTTAAATCAGGAAAATATACAGTTTAAAAAGCGTATCTTACGCTATTTTGCTTTTTAAGTAAATGTTTTAAGGATGTTTAGATATTCTTATTGCAAGCAATTTGATAGCATAGCGAAGCACTTCATTTGGAATGGTAAGCGTCCCAGATTGCATTTCAATAAATTACATAGGCCGATTGACAAATGTGGGCTAGGCCTACCCAAGATTTTGTTTTATTATTATGCGTTCGTCTCAGACATTTGGCTCATTGGATGCTTCCACATGAGAGAGCCCCTCCCTGGTTTTGTATTGAACAGGAAGTTCTTGCCCCTATTTCGTCATTGCAAAGTGTTTCTATCAAACTAACCGGAGAAGTTAAGTTACACCCTGTTATCTCACATTTGCACTCGGTATGGACAAAAGAGTCCAGAGTGTTTAATTCGGACATTTATTTAAATGTTGCCTTTAGCATATGGCTGATCCCTAAATTATGTATTGATAAGTCCCCTTTCTGTTGGTCAGAGTGGATTGTGAGGGGAGTTAATACACTCGGTGACCTATACGAGAGTGGAGTGTTGAGATCCTTTGAAAATATGATTCAACATTTTGGGATTCCCAGATCTCAGTTCTTTAGGTATTTACAGCTGCACCACCTGCTTTGTACTATTTTTGGGAGTAGTATACACCCCCCCCTAAGGCGGCAGATACTCTGGGAGAGGTGATTACTGCTTTTAGAAAAGGTCATGAGGCATCAGTGTATTACTCCCTGTTAATTCAGAGTCTGGGGGACGGAGCTTTAACTTCTCTCAAGAGATTATGGGAGAAACTTGGTATTGGAGGAGGGGGTGTGGGCTAGGATTCTAAAAAACATCAAGTCTGTATCTAGAGATGTAAGGGTGCATCTTATTTCATTTAAGATTTTACATTGATTCTATTGGACCCCCTCTAGATTGTATAGGCTTGGTTTTAAAGACACACCCACCTGCTGGCGATGCCAATCAGAAGATGGAGACACAACCCATTTTTTTTTTTTTTGGGGGGGTGGGGGTGTTAAGATCCAAGAATTTTGGTAGAAGATTCAGAGTTTTATGTGTGACGTTTTGGGCACTCAAATTTTACATTTTACAGACTCTGTATTTTGCGTGATGGGGCGGTCATAAATTTGGGGGATAAACATATAAAAAATTGGGTTCTGACCAGTATCATGATTGGCAGAAAAATTATTTTAAGGGGTCGGAAGTCGGATGGAGTGCCATCATTTCCGGAGTGGTGTGCGGAGATGGAGAGGGTGGCATCTTTAGAGGAGGTGGCAAATAGAAGGCTGGAGTTGGGGACTTGTTTGTTAGGAAATAGGGTAATTATTTTGCGTTTTTGGGGGACTCTCGGGGAAGGGATGGGGAGAGAGAAATTTAGTTTATGTACGTTTATTATATTTTCTTTTTTTGTTTTCTTTTGTGTGTGTGTGTGTGTGTGTGTGTATGTTAGTGCGTGTGTGTGTGTGTGTGTGTGTGTGGGCAGGTTTAAGTGGTTTATGAGGACTTTTTTTAGGTTATAAACTGGTAATTACAAGGGTATTATGCTATAAATGTGGTTTATGAGGACATTTCTAGTGTTCCCATAATTCAGATCACTTAAAAAACATATGTAGTCACATTATTATATGTGACCACAGTTGTGTTCCTTGGGGGTCAGGGTGGGGTTGGTGATTGGGGAGGGATATTAGTGGGGGTTAAATGTTGATTAGATGTGTATGTGCTGTCTTTTGCTCTGTTATGTATTTTTGAATCAATAAAAAAATTTAATCGGAAAGGATGTTTAGATATTTTGACTGAGAAACTAGATACAAATACTGATGAAGAAAAACTTTTGTTTGCAGTGAAGTGAATACAGCGACCTCATTCACAGCTGGATTTCTGTTAGTTTACATTTAGTTTCATGAAAACTCTTTGGCAGAGACTTCAGAGTGAAATAAATGAAACCAGGTCAGACTGATAGTGAGTTTTATTTGTGTTTGGACGCACATCAGCGATGGCTTTGGCAGAAACCAGGATGAGTTGAATCAACCAGGGTACAGCTGATATTCTGACCTGAGAAATGAGAGAACATGAGATGAGAGTTCTGACCCATTTTCACGTCTGGAGCGGCTCGTACTGGAAAGATATAAACGTGTTCTTCAGAGACCTCCCGAATGCTCGCTCAGCTCATGAAAGTGTTGAGAGAGAGAGTGAGAGAGAAAGAGAGAGAGATTGGATTTTATTGCTGGATCATATTGGACTATATTTTCACTGATTTGCATCAGTATCATTTGGACTTAAATTGCTTTTAAACAAACTTGGAATTTTGGAACAAACACAATGGAAATCTCACAGCATTTTAAGGACTCCACAGACCACACAAGAAACAAAACATCAGCCAACAGAGAAGCTACATGGAGTTTAATACATAAAATTAAACCAAACAAAGTGAGGCCTGCCTGCCTACCTGCTCAACAACAATCCAAGATTTTTTCTGGAGGTGCAAAGTGGAAGGTGTGAAAGCATCTAAGCCAAACAAAGGGCTGAATGGCACACTGAGAGGCCAATAGTCTGAGAATGGCTAATCCAATCACAAATTCTGTGATTGGATTAAACTCTGACCATCACATATTCTGACGATGTAACCAGCAAGACTGCAAGAAAGAAATTGAAAACTAAATTAATCAGAGAATTCCCAGAAACTCTCAGAGCAGATTTCATGGAAATAAATGACAGAAGAGTAAAAACAGACCTGCACTTTTATTCAGAGTACCCAAATGCCTGACACAGTTTTAAAGACCTAAAACTGGGTGGAAATAGAGCCATGAGACAACTATATCTGGACACTACACCAAAGTTCAACATCAACCTGTATCACAATGGCAATGCAATGGTCCAGGGCTCAGAGGACAGACTATTTTGAGAGAGACTTTGCTGAACTAAAAGTCCTAGCTGAGAAGGAAAAGTCTTTTATCCCCCAACAACAGCAGCAGAGGAGGTCACAGCTTCACCGTCATGCACACAAACCGCCCCTCTCTCCCCCCACACACCAAGACCAACAGTTTTTATTCAGTGCATTCAGGAGTGCCTTTCCCAACTGGAAATGGAAATCACCGACTTCAAAGAAAGCAAACTCCAAGAAACTGACACTTCTCAACATCTAAGAGAGGAGTTAAAAGCTTTTAAAGAAGAATACAGCACCAACAATAGGACTGCTGGAGATGAAAATAAAAAATCTCCTAAAAGACAACAATAATTTGAATGAAAAAGTGTCTGAACTGAGAAAAGACCTGATGGAAAAAGACACTCTTATTCATAGCATTAAAGAAAAACTTGAAAACGTAAGCAGAACCACTGATAAAGTGCATTTCAGTTGCTCATCCACAGACTCACAGACAGAAAATGAGCAACCAGCTACAGAAAACAGTCAGGAGACCAGTGACAGCACTGTCACACAGCCAGCTCAGCGCAGTCCTCCTCAAACACAAAACCGTCAAACCCCTCACCACACCCCAAAGCACTCTCGGAAATCTCAAGTACAGAAACTACAACCACCAAAAACAGCAATTCTTATAGACTCAAATGGTAAGTTCTTGCACCACCAAAAGTTCTTCCCTAAACACATGGTTGGCAAATTCTGGTGCCCCACAATAAACAGCGCACTCCAAATCCTCTGTCAGTCCACTCTGTACAACTTACAGAACATCATCATCCACACAGGAACCAACGACCTCTATAATCAGAGGGAAAGAGTTGCAGACTGTGTCGAAAGAGTGGCTAAGAAGGCTTGCAGGGAATTCCCGCAGGCCAACATCACCATTTCAACCCTGCTACACAGGAAGGACTACCTGCTATCAATAGCATCAACCAGAGGATAACAACTGCATGTTCCACCCTTACGGCCATCAACGTTGCCCACCACCCAAGTCTAACGACTGAGGATTTATATGACCATGTGCACCTAAGCCAGGAGAGTATAAGAGTCTTCACTAAAAACCTAAAAGATTCATCACTCGGCTGAAATTTCCAGTCTGCACCCTCGCAACATCGCCGTACAAGTTCCAACACTCATCGCAGTAACCAGCATTCAGCTACACAGAGGGGCCCACAAACCAGACACACTCCAGTAAGAAGAGAGACCAACCAGACCACAACACACTTAAGCCCAACCAAACACCTCTCAGCCAGCTCCAGTCAACCTACAAACATTGACCCTCACACACAACAATAGGAGTCACCTGACAGAACAGCATTCCCACATTCACAGCAGCTCACTTATGCTGACATAGTGAAGGGCAAAATATACACTGACTCCTCAGACATTACAGAGGTGAGACATCTTCTACATCTCATCTGTAGAATACTGGGGTAAGCCATCTGGACCACCAAAACACCTCACTTTATTTCACAATGACTTCTTTCACTATACGCTCTTGGAATATTCAAGGCCTCTACTCCACAATCTTAGGGGCCAAGATTATAAAAACAGAGTTTCTGAAAAACATTTATAACCAGGACATCATTATTCTGCAAGAAACATGGTGCAGATCAGACGTGGACAGTCACTACCCTTTAGGATACAGGGAAATTGTATTGCCATCACTTAAAAACTGTAACGTGAAACACGGAAGAGACTCTGGTGGGGTCATCATGTGGTACAAAGAGACTTTAAAAAACAAGCTATCAATCAAGAAAGAAGACTCAACACATGTTTGGCTTAAACTCAAATAAGGCATCATAGACTGTGAAAAGGACTGTTTCATTTTGACACCTTTCACCCCTGATCATTTTGATCAACAGAAACCAGCCAATTCCAGGCCCAGGGAATGTGATGTTATGTGGGGACCTAAATGCAAGGACAGGTTCAGAATCGGACATGGGAATAACCACATACTGAAATCCAACACACATCTAACCCCCACCACTACAACACGGAACAATCCGGACAGTACAGTCAACGAAAACGGTAAGGAGTTAGTGTGTCTCTGTCGAGGCCTGGGTCTGTATATGCTTAATGGTAGGATCTGAGGGGACTCTTAAGGTTGATTCACATACTGCTCAGCTCTTGGGGCTAGTGTAGTCGACTTCGCCATTACAGACATGGACCCCTCCTACATACGTGCATTCACTGTCAGACCACAGTCTTCCTTATCAGACCACTGTCAAATTAATGTGTTCCTAAAGAAAATCCAACACCATAGAACAGACCAAGGGCCCAGCAACCTGTTCAAACTAAACCCAACATACAAATGGTCCCCAAAATATGAGTCCGAATTCTTTAGTGCAATTAGCTCCAAAGAAATGTCCAACCTAATCAATGATTTCAATTTATGGCTAACAAGATTGACGTTAATTAAGCAGTACAACAAATAAATGATATTTATCAAAGGTGATCAAAGCGAACCTACTCTGTACAAACAAGAAAACTAAACTAAAAACTGGGGATGAAATTTGGTTTGATAAAGAATGTAAAATTAAAGAAAACTACTCAGACAGCTCTCTAACCAAAAACACAGAGAGCCACACAAAGCTGAAACCAGACAAAATTATTGTGAAGCACTCAGGGATTATAAAAATACAATACACCACAAAAAGCAACAACACCTAAACCACACTCTTAATGAAATTGAAGACTCAATAAACAATAATCAATTCTGGGAAAAATGGAACACTCTGAATAAACAACACAGCCAGGACATCTAGATGGCGCAGCGGATGGCCGCCTCGGTTTGTTGGTGCCCTTTTTTTTGTCTTGTTTTGTTTGTAATTACAGAGTTTTGTCAGAATACCGGGAGCTCTTTCACTAGAAAAAAGCTCATGAACATCAGGGTCACAACTCCTGCAGATTTATTCCCTACTTTCATCGCCACATCTGTGGAATTACTGGACATTCTGGTCAAAGGTGCCATCACCTTAGCACATTCAGCGAAAAGCCGGAGGAGAGGAAAACGTGACGCGCGCTTGTGCGTCTCCGCCGATGCGGATCTCACACACCATTGCCAGGAATATTCCTCTACATTCACTGAGCAACAAACTGGATGAACTTCAGCTCTTGGTGGGGAAAAACAGAGACTTTTCTTCATCTTCCGTTTTGTGTTTCACAGAAACTTGGCTGTGTGGACTGATACTGGACTCTGCACTGCAGCTGGCAGGCTTCCAACTCTTCAGAGCAGATCACCACATGGAACTCTCAGGCAAGACAAAAGGTGGAGGAATCTGTTTTTACACTAACCGTGGCTGGTGCAATGATGTGACATTGATCCAACTGTTCTCCTGATCTGGAATATTTTATCACAAACTGTAAACCCTTCTACTCCCCCCGTGAGTTCGTCTCATTCATACTGGTTAGTGTTTACATTCCACCGCAGGCCAACGTGCAGGATGCGCAGCACGTGCTCGCCGACCAGATACTGTGTGTGGAGCGGACAAACCCGGACTCCTTAGTTATTGTCCTCGGCGACTTTAACAAAGGTAACCTCACTCATGAACTCCCCAAATACAGACAGTTTATTAAATGCCTGACCAGAGAGGAGAACATTCTGGATCACTGTTACACTTCATCACGCCGTCCCCACGCTGCACTGGGTCACTCTGACCACGTCATGGTCCACCTGATTCCTGCATACAGGCAGAAATTAAAACTATCTAAACCTGTTGTGAGACTGTGAGGACATCAAAGCAGTGGACCAGTGGGGCTGTGGAGGATCTGCAGGCATGCTTGGACTGTACTGATTGGGATGTATTCAGGACTGCTACCAACACTCTGGATGAGTACACAGAGGCTGTGACATCATACATCAGCTTCTGTGAGGACTGCTGTGTACCATCACGCACAAGGGTGAGTTACAACAATGACAAACCCTGGTTCACAGCCAAACTCAGACAGCTAAGTTTAGAGAAAGAAGAAGCGTTTAGGCGTGGGGACAGAGACAGGTTCAGAAAGTCAAAGTACAGGTTTAGTAAGGCGGTGAGAAATGCCAAACAGCTGTACTCTGAGAAACTACAACAGCAGTTCTCAGCCAACGACTCTCCTTCTGTCTGGAAAGGGTTCAGACAGATTACAAACTGCAAGACTAAGGCTCCCACTCCACTAACAACTTGCACCTGGCCAACAGCTTGAATGAGTTTTACTGTCACTTTGAAAGACAATGGGACATTCCTGACACCATCCCCCGTGACACCATCGATCAGCTCCAGCCCACCCAGCTCCAGCCCTGCTCCATCTCCCCCATCACAGCAGGGGCCTGGTCCTCTCCACAGCTCCTTACCTCAGAGGCCCTCTCCTCCCCCACCACAGTGACGACTCTCTTCATCATGGAGAGAGACATAAACAGACCATTCAAGAGACGGAACCCCCGCAAAGCAGCAGGGCCAGACTCTGTCTCTCCATCCACCTTGAAGCACTGTGCTGATCAGCTGTCTCCAGTGTTCACAGACATCTTTAACACCTTACTGGAGACATGCCATGTGCCAGCCTGCTTCAAGACCTCCACCATCATCCCCGTCCCCAAAATAACAAGGAGCACAGGACTTAATGACTTCAGACCTGTTGCCCTGACCTCTGTGGTAATGAAGTCATTTGAGCGCCTTGTGCTGACCCACCTCAAAGCCATCCCTGATCCTCTCCTGGATCCCCTGCAGTTCACTTACAGAGCTAACAGGTCAGTAGACGATGCAGTTAACATGGCCCTCCACTTCACCCTCCAGGACCTGGACTCCTCAGGAACTTATGCCAGGATCTTGTTTATGGATTTTAGCTCCACCTTCAAACACCATCATCCCGGCTCTGCTGCAGGACAAGCTCTCCCAGCTGAGTGTGCCTGACTCCATGTGCAGGTGGATCACAGACTTCCTGACTGATAGGAGGCAGCACGTGAGGCAAGGAAAACATGTCTCTGACTCCCGGACCATCAGCACTGGTTCTCCTCAAGGCTGTGTGTTCTTTCCCCTCTACTTTTCTCCCTGTACACTAACAGCTGCACCTCCAGTCACGAGTCTGTCAAGCTCCTGAAGTTTGCAGATGACACCACCCTCATTGGGCTCATCTCTGGTGGGGATGAGTCCGCCTACAGGTGGGAGATTGATCATCTGGTGACCTGGTGCAGTTAGAACAACTTGGAGCTCAATGCTGTGAAGACAGTGGAGATGGTCATAGATTTCAGAAAGAACCCAGGCCCACCCACCCCCATCATCCTATGTGACTCTCCAGTTGACACTGTGGAGTCCTTCCGCTTCCTGGGAACTATCATCTCCCAGGACCTCAAGTGGGAGCTGAACATCAGGTCTCTAATTAAAAAAGTACAGCAGAGGATGTACTTCCTGCGACAGCTGAAGAAGTTCAACCTGCCAAAGACAATGATGGTGCAATTCTACACCTCCTTCATTGAGTCCATCTTCACCTCCTCCATCACCATCTGGTACACTGCTGCCACTGCCAAGGACAAAAGGAGACTGCAGTGTGTCATTCGTTCTGCTGAGAAGGTGATTGGCTGCAATCTGCCATCTCCCCAGGACCTGTATGCCTCCAGGACCCTGAGGTGGGCAGAAAAGACTGTGGCTGACCCCTCCCACTCAGGACACAATCTCTTTGAACACTCCCCTCCGGCAGGAGGCTACGGTCCATTAGGATCAAAACCTCACGCCACAGGAACAGTTTCTTCCCGTCTTGAGCTGGCCTCATAAACAAGGCCTAGGACCCCCCTCACACTGTCTCTTATCCCACCTCCATAGACACTATACGTTATATTAACATAGATTCCACATCTGTCTTGTGTCAACATAAAGAACATTTATCTGGTCTATTGCACTTTTTATTATACTCAAACTGTGAACTTTTCTGTGAACTGTGAACAACTGTGGACAGTGAACATTTGCACATTCTATGGTTCATATTCTGCACATATTTTGCACATCCCTGCACAACTGCACATATTTTGTACAACTGTACAGCTCCTTTATTAAAACCAGTCAGTTTACTTTTCCTCTATATATTGTATCTTAAATATAGTTTATTATTTATCTTACTATGTTTATTGTTTATTGCTACTGTATGCATCAAACACCAAAGCAAATTCCTTGTATATGAAAACTTACTTGGCAGTAAAGTCAGTTCTGATTCTGAAAATGGAGAATTATGGAAAGGCTATTTTAAAACTTATTCAAAGAAATTTCTCCAGAAAATCTCACACCTGACCAGAAAAACATGCAAAATAAGCTGAGTCAATTGGAATCTACTATAAAAAAATAACCAAAACCCTTTAAACTGTCAGATTAGCAGAGAAGAATTGACAGAAACTAAGGGGCCGTTTACACAACAATGTTTTCAACTATAAACGGAAAACTTTTTATGCGTCTTGGCTGTTCGTTTAAACAACAACGGCATTTTGGGGCCTGAAAACACGAACTTTTGAAAACGAGTTTCAAAGTGCAAGTTTTTGAAAACGATGCCGTTATCGTCTCCGCGTAAATATACAAAAACGTGAATTTGTGAAAACAATGACATCATGTGCACGCGTATTACGTGTTATATAAAGAATGATGGATTGATAGGCATCGATTTGAGATGTAAAATTATCAATATATTACTGGTATCTGTGCAAATAACAATAAACAATTTATTCATTTGGAGTGTTTTGTATGGAGTGTGAACATTGTACAGTAGGCAGAACCTGCAATTTGAAAATCTTGAAATTAATGTATGGATTCAGATGGGAAAAATGAATTTGTATTTTAAATGTGATTTATTTATTTACTTTTATTTGATATACCTTTACCCTGCAATTCATTCACCCACTGCTTATGTATATAGCCTATAGACAGAGATGTGATGCCATGTATAGTATTCATTGATATGCTTAGAATATGAAAACATAAGGCAGTGAAAATGCATGTTAGATCCAGTGTACACAAGACCTCTCTCTCCATCAGAAGATATCCATATATCAGAGTTCTGTCTGATACCCAAAACCAGTCGACATCAACAGGTTGTTATGTTAACTTACTCTCCTACCAGCCCAAGAGTCAGCAGGGGGAATACAGAAGAAGGCAGGAGACGAAGTGATGGTAAAAATCAGCAGAGTTTATTGAATAATCTTGAGAGTTCAGTCTATAGGCATGCACGCGAGTACTTCAAAACAACGCCCAAGACATTCAAAACTACAATGGCGGACTACAGGACTGTGTTTGTGCTGCTCAAGATTTTGAGTTTATTGACGCTTCACCAGCAAAGTGTAGATTTACTGCATCACTACTACGACCAGCGATCGCCATCTTCATTGTTTATATTCACCACTCTGTGGAAGAATGCTTATGTGCGCAGGCGCGTAGTGTTTCTTTACAAAGTGACATCGCCAACTACTGGCCTGGCATGCATTATACAGCGTTTTTAGTCATTTTCACTGATCCGTGTGAACAGGGATCGTTTTGACAACGTTGTCGTCTGTACGTGAAACTTTTCAAAAACGCAAAGGAAAAACCTTCCTGTTTTTAGAACATTGGTGTCGTGTAAATGTACCCTAAAATCCAGAAAGGCATGTGGTTTAGACAACATTAGAACAGAAATGCTGAAACACAGCCCTGCAGTAATGCAGGAGGCCTTGTTAAAACTGTTCAATCTGGTTCTGCAAACTGGCCATTTTCCTGATACCTGGAGTATGGGCTTAATGCACCCATTATATAAGAGTGGAGACAAATTCGACCCCAATAACTACTGAGGCATTTGTGTGAGCAGTAATCTGGGGAAGACTTTCTGTTGTATCCTGAATGCCCAGATACAGGCCTTCCTTATCAAGCACAATGTCTTGAGTAAGAGTCAGATTGGATTCCTACCAAACCACCGCACCACCGACCACATTCACACGCTACACATGATAGTCAACCAGCACGTTCATCAAAAAAGCAAAGGCAAAATTTATGCATGTTTTGTTGATTTTAAAAAAAGCATTTGATTCCATTTGGCATGATGGTCTATATTATAAAATTCTGCAATCCGGCATTGGGGGTAAAATGTACGACACTATCAAATCTATGTATTCGGACAACAGGTGCGGAGTTAAAATTGGCAATAAAAGAACAGAATTCTTCACTCAAGGGCGTGGCGTGAGACAGGACTGCAGTTTGAGTCCAACTCTGTTCATCTTTTACATTAATGAGTTAGCAGTGCTACTGGAACAATCTGCAACACCTGGTCTTACTCGAAATAATTCTGAAGTTCTTCTCTATGCAGATGATCTGGTGCTGCTGTCAGCTACTGCACAAGGACTACAGCAGCACCTGGACCTGCTGCAGAACTACTGTCAGAACTGGGCCATGACAGTCCATCTGAAAAAAACTAAAATTATGATCTTCTAGAAAAAAGCCAGATTACAGGAAACCAGATACACATTCACTCATAGA
Organism: Myxocyprinus asiaticus; assembly: GCF_019703515.2. Classification (NCBI taxonomy): domain Eukaryota; kingdom Metazoa; phylum Chordata; class Actinopteri; order Cypriniformes; family Catostomidae; genus Myxocyprinus; species Myxocyprinus asiaticus. The sequence continues at coordinate 48,379,981 of NC_059362.1, read as the reverse complement.
ACACACTCTACACTACGACTACCTCGGTCTTAAAATCAGTGCTTCAGGGGGTTTTGTTCTGGCAGTGAATGCACTAAAAGAGAAAGCTAGAAGAGCATTCTATGCTATTAAGGGCAAATTTACCCAAATAGACATTCCTGTAACAATTTGGAGTAAAATCTTTGATAGTATTATTATGCCTATTGCTCTGTACAGATGTGAGGTTTGGGGTCCACTCTGTCTGACAGATTACTCTAGATGGGACAAACACCCCATAGAATCCCTGCATGCAGAATTCTGTAGAAACATTCGAAGAGTTCAGAGAAGAACACCTACTAATGCATGCTGGGCCGAACTAGGCAGATACCCCCTAATTATACATATTGAATACAAAAGACAGACACAGACAAACATGAACGAGTCTGTGCTCACTGTGACAGAGACACACTTTCTCCTTCACTGGGAGAAACTGAACTCTCAAACCTCATGCCACAGTTCTCCAGTTCAGCAGAAACAGATCAAATGCAGGTGTTACTGGGGGAGGACAATCATTCATCAGTTGCAGCTAAATTCAGAAACCAATCACTGCCTTAATGTTCTTCAGTCACAGTATTTTTATTTTTTTATGTTCATAATGTCTTGTTAAATGCTTATTTTATATTATATTGTATAGTGTATATTGTTATTATAGTTTTTATTTTATTCATTACCTGGCACCTTATTTGAATTTAATTTCTATTGTTATTTGTTACTGTTTTATTATTATTATTTGTCTTGTCATTATCTATTAATGCTTTGGTAATATTGTATGTAAACACAATCATGCTAATAAAGTACTTTAAATTGAAATTGATTGAAATTGAAATAGAGAGAGAGAGAGAGAGAGAGAGAGAGAGAGAGATTTAGGATGCTAGTTGATAGCTAGTTTAGCTTCCTTGATGAGGCAAAACAAAAAACAGCTTAAACCAGCCCAAGGTGGTTAACTGGACTCAAAGCCTGGTTATGCTGGTTAGTCTGGTCTTTTTTGATTGTTTTAGAGTGATTTTGGATACTTGTCAGCTGTCCAAGTTGAGAGATGAGCTAAACCAGCTAGAACCAGCAGATCATCTGATTTTTTTCATCAGTGAACTTTTAGCAGCGGCCTGTAAACTAGTTTTCTATGTTTGAGGTTTGAATCGTCCGCTGTTAGCTCAAGAAATGTGTTGAAAGTGATGAACGCAGTCGATTGTTTTCACACCTCAGTGTGTGTGTGCACGCGTGTGTTAGTGTCCTGCTAATGTTTCAATTAAAACACTCTGCAGGATTCTCACACGTGCAGCGCACCGGTTAGCTAATGAACACTGACTTTCATATTCAGTTTGGAAGAAGAAAAAGTGTTAAATAAGTGACAGTTTGTGATTCGGTCACATTAGCTGCAATGAGGATATAAAGGGGAGAGTGAGGTAAAAGGCTCCTTTGATTGAATTATATTGCAATGTGGCAATACAGGTCATCAAATTATTATCACTCATTATTATTTTCATAAACACATTGGTTTGGAGCACATATAGTTTTACAGTTTATCACATTTCCATCATTTCGATGACGTGTTGCACAGACAGACGACTGTGTGAACTATCAATTAATGAGAGATCAGGCGCTAAAATGGACAGTCTTCAACTCACAACCACAAACTTTACACAAAGTGCCAATTTGTCCAGGAGAGAGACAAATAGAACAGAAAACAGCTGGAAAAAAACAGTCTGCACTTTTATTGCTGCTTCAACTTTCATTGGACCAAAACTGCATCTTGCTTCATCTTGGCAAGATAATAAAAACTCTCTTTCTTGTCAGAGAAAATGTTCTCTTTCTTTACGGTGTATATTTAATACTGTAGACACGCAGGTCTCGCATTCAACAGGACTTATGAAATATCACCGTTGGAAATAAATAAATAAAAGTATCATATGAGGTTATGCAGGTACATATATATGGAGGTATATATGGTGACATGAAAATACTGCATTATCACATTCTCTGTGAAGTTAGAAGCAGATTTTACTATTGTCCCTTTAACCCTTAAATACATGGTAATTTTCCCAAACACTCTTACATATTCAGGTCTTTAGAGACCCAGTACTTACAGTTGAAGTCAGAAGTTTACATACACTAAGTTAACTGTGCCTTTAGGCAGCGTGGAAAATTTCAGAAAATGATGTCAAGCCTTTGGACAATTAGCCAATTAGCTTCTGATAGGAGGTGTACTGAATTGGAGGTGTACCTGTGGATGTATTTTAAGGCCTACCTTCAAACTCAGTGCCTCTTTGCTTGACATCATGGGAAAATCAAAAGAAATCAGCCAAGACCTCAGAAAAATAATTGTGGACCTCCACAAGTCCGGTTCATCCTTGGGAGCAATTTCCAAACACCTGAAGGTACCACGTTCATCTGTACAAACAATAGTACGCAAGTATAAACACCATGGGACCACACAGCCATCATACCACTCAGGAAGGAGACGCATTCTGTCTCATAGAGATGAACGTAGTTTGGTGTGAAAAGTGCAAATCAATCCCAGAACAACAGCAAAGGACCTTGTGAAGATGCTGGAGGAAACATTACACTTATTCTGACATTTCACATTCTTAAAATAAAGTAGTGATCTTAACTGACCTAAGACAGGGAATGTTTTCTATTATTAAATGTCAGGAATTGTGGAAAAACTGAGTTTTAATGTATTTAGCTAAAGTGTATGTAAACTTCTGATTTCAACTGTATATATGTACAAAATGCCCAGATAATGTCAAAAGTAAAAAAATATTTTCAAGACAATTAGAAAACAATACAAATATATTAGATGTTGTTTCTTCATTACATACAGACACACACACTCATGCAGCAGATTGTGGCTCCATAAGATCCGTCATGTTGGTTCTGTTCCAGTGACACACGCTGGCACTCACGTCAGTTGGATTTCGCAGCGTTCAACATTTCCAGAGCGGAGAATCAACCTTTCGGTCTCGTTGTGTCTATTCCTCTGTTTGAAGTCAGCGACTCGTCATTAATAATTTACACAACTCTTCTGATTCTCACCGGGGAAGTTTTGTCACTCGATAAAAACCAGAAGAGTCCAAACACACCCTGTTGTTTACCACCAGCACTGTGTGTACAAACAAATCAACAGTATCTTTGTCTTGTTTTACTGTAAAAAATATATCTAAATATCCTAAAAACAAGATACTAAGATAAGACTTTATATATATAGCTTAAATTAAGTTTAATATAATAAACTGTAGTGTGGTTTATGCTCACAAGTTAAGGATGTTTAGATATTTAATTGATATTTTTAGATTCAAATCAGTAATATATGGGTGTTTCTTCAACTTCAGGCACTTTTAACACTGTGGATTTCTAGAACTCATTTTCACACTGTCACTAGTTTATTAAATTGGTCTACTAACAATGTCCAAGAGTGTGTGTACATGAATCACAGGAGATTTATGTCATTTTTATCATGAAATTTCCCACCAAAGTGTCATTTCCAGCACATCTCAAATTCTGTATTGTGTTTATTAAATGCTCGAAGTGGAATGAAATCAGTGTCGTTACTCCTTCCTGAGAGTTTCTCTGTCTGTTCAGAGTTCCTGAATTAAAAAATCATATAAATAATTTTCAAAAAATAAATACTGAAATGGTTTGCTTATTTTGATGATCATAGTTTTAATAATTAGTATTTATATAATGTACTGTCATAGTTTAATACTGAAAGTCTGGGTTTGGGACAAAACTAAAACAGTCAAATCTAGACATAAAAGACATTTTAAAGTACCAAAAATAAATGATGACGGCCTGGTAAAAAGTTTCCAAGTCAGATTTAATGAGACCTTCATATAACAAAAAGAAAAAGGTGATATCTGTTTATATTAATAAAAATCAAGCCCTTGGGACATGAAAGTGGCCAAAGTTTAAGAAACATTGTAATAGTGATGCTGGACTGTAAACAAAACACATATCTCTTCATGTCTTTAGATTATTTACTTATTTGCAAAGTTGTCCAACATTTACGTTTATGCATTTGTTAGACACTTTATCCAGATCAGACTTTGGCTGTACATTTCACATGTATGTGTTTTGCCTGGGAATTGAACCTTTGGATGAGCTACAGGAATAATGAAATGTGTGGATCAGCACCAGCATCTATCACTCTTAATCCTTCAGTTCAACTGCATCTGTTTGATGATTATTTCCATGATTCATGTGACCAAAGCATGTATAGTTCACAGAACTATGTGAAACAGGAACATTTCAGCTAAAGTCATGAATTCACTAGCTGCTCCATGTCGATTTTATAAGCGGAGCAGATTGAGGTCAGATGTTGAAGAAGGTCACTCTTGTCTCTCAGTATTTTAAGAGCGCTGAGAGTTGGACATGAGTGTGGTTTGTTGACAGATGACGAGTCTTTTGAGGAAAGACAGATTTAACGAGTGTCTCACTCGGGACGGAGCAGAACTAGAATGGGTCGTGCTTTAATGTCTCAGAGTCTCTGTTGGTGAGTTAATTCTATGTCGCTGAGGGCTGTCTCATGAATAAACCACTCCAGATTCTTGTGCTTAAAGACATGTTTGATATGTCTGAATGTATATTGATATTAAATTGACGATCACATTCACTGATTGATGCAGTCGGAGCGACAGTTCTGTCTGTCTGATCAGAGCAACTGTGAATGTTGAGACTCATTTGGACTGAAGGAGATGTGCACTCTCTTTAGGGTTCTTGCAATATAGACCATTTCAAGGACTGTTCGTTGGTGACGTCATTGTTCCATGAACATTTCCTGCTTGTAAAAACTAAAAGAGACTATTTAGCAGAGATGGGCCACTTCTATTAAAGGTCAACCAGCCTTACAGGTAAAATAGCCAATCACCTTTTAGATACAGAAATCGCCTGTCAATCAACTCGAGAACACGCATGCGCATTAGCTATACAAGATGGTATAATTGCGTTTATAACGTAATCTGAGGTAAAGAAACACAATTTATTATACCGGTTGTGACAGAACGACATGCCCTTCCTGTGGATCATCGTCTCCTCGCATAATGGGGCTCACGTGATCCCAATGAAGAGCCTCATCACCGCTGTCTTTAAACACCGAGCGTGCCTCTCCTCAGGAGAACTGTCCAGGAACAGAGCAGGGAGGGTCCGGTGCGAGTTAGATGCGTCGCCGGACCCGGAAACCCGGTGCGAGTTGGAGCACGCGACGTGGCCTACGTGCCAGGATGCCGGGCCACTATTCCCTTCAAGTGCCGAGGCCCAGGGAAGCCGGACCGTTGAGTGAAGCTGCACAGTGTTGTCAGATTTGACTGCTTATTTGAAATATGTTCTTTTATCATAATCTTGACCAACCGTTTTGGAGATTTTGGTCTTTCCCCATTCAAGTAGATAGAAGCCGCATTTTCATGCCACTTGTTTACATGGAAAAATAGTTGCCCAAACTGCCCAAGAACGTTCCAAAAATGGCCGCCGAGTGAACTGACTTTGAAAAAGAGACTTTGTTGAAAGGATCCGGAAATACATCTGGACCGTTCTAATTCCGTTGTTCCTTTTACATTCTTGAAATGGTCTTTACTGCAGTCCTGATACCCGAGATGTTTACTATTAAAACAGGATGTTCAAGCGAGACATATCATGGGCCAATCGCCTTTCATTACATCACAGCTGTGAACTCTGATCTCTCATCAGTTGCGGGTGGATGTTCTCGTTCTGGACAGCATTTTACTGGATAAACCTTTGCACACTGCAGACAACATGAAGAAAAATACATTTTAAATGTGTGCATGTGCTAAAAGTGTATCTTGTAATATTTAAAGAGCCATTATGAATTACCATCACTAGCATATAGACGTTAACCTAAAAACTAACCAACATGAACTAAAAACCACAAAACTAAAAATTTGAGTCTTTACACCAAAGCAAAGGGAGATAAACTAAATCTGTCGGCAGGCTTTTCCCTGCCTCTCTAGGGCTGGGGAGGGGAACGAGGGGAGGAAAAAAAAAGAGAAGAGGGAAAGGACAAAGCAGAGTGACAGCGAGAGAGAGGAGAGAGAGGAATAACCTGATTCGCCGGTGCCCAGATACGCTGTCGCCCGGCCCTCAGCCACTCCCCAACCTCTGGAGGATGACAGCTCACTCCTCCTCCCCCGGTGGACAGTAGTAGGTCCTCCGCCCCGGGCAGACGGTCACGCTCCTCCCCCTCTTTTCTCTCTTTTCTTTTTTTTTCTCTATTCTTTTTTTTCTGGGGGGGAAAGGGCAGCGTGCCTCAGTTCCTCGTTGGCCGGCAGTGACGTCTCCGTCCCCGGGCGGACGGCCGCGGCTGCTCCTTGGTTGGCTGGTAGTGGTGAGGACTCCACGACAGAGCATCCCTCCTCCTTCCTGGGTTTTGGCACCAATGTAACAAGGTTAAGGTTGGGAAAGGAGGAGGCGTGAACCGGCTGAACCGTCAAAATAATATTTAATGCAAACAAAAAGAGACACAACACAAACACACATGGCAGTGGCATGTGGCTCTCTCTTTCTCTCGAACTGCCGCATCCCGCTGCACTTATCCCTCTCCTCGGCTGATTAGCCCAATTGGGGCCCGGGCGTGTGTCGTCACAAGTTTATTTTTTTAGTATTCACTTTTATTTGTTAAATATAATATAAAGTCACTAAAAGGATAATAAATATTACCGCTTATTTGTATCACATACAGTAAACAGTGTTGGGTAGATTACTTCTGAATTGTAATCTGGTACTGATTACAAATTACGCATCTACAGTTGTGATCAGTAATGTAATCTTTTAGACACATTTTAGGTGTAATCTAATCTGATTACTTAATGCATGTTTTGACAAAAATATAATTTTAAGTGTGTTAAGTACCAAGTCCTTTTCACATCAGTAAACATGATATCAAACACAAATTGATTTGATATTGTTTCATGTTGAAATCATGAAATGTTGAATTTTTTTGAATTTTCAACAAAAATAACTACATTGTGATATATACTGTTACAGTGGTGTAAAATGACCTTATATATTATCATGTAAGATTCTAGTATGTCCGCCAATCACTGCTGGTGACTTTTAATTACCTTCAGCTGACACACTGAGTGCAGGTGATAAAGACATGACACACACTTACTTCTGAGATGATTGACAGAGTCACAGCGCAGCATCAAACACAGCCGGTCAGTTTGGCAAACAGTCACCGCAGGTCGAGATGCCATTTTAATTCAAGCTCTTTGTTTTGTGTCCAGCAGGGGTGAGCAGCAGATGTCTTTCCCTAAGTAGGGCATGCTTTGTACGCTTTGTCACTTGCTCGCCGCCTGTAACCATCTGCTCGTGTCATGTGAATGTAGAAGATTCACCTTGAGACTGAAGCTCTGTGGAGAAGATAATGAAGCAAACGCTCAACAAGCTTTCAAATACACTGTGTGGCCAAAAGTATGTGATCACAGCTGTCTAATGAACGAGTTTGACCCCTTAATTCCTGTGAAGACGAATCTTGATACACAATACTGTGACACTCTAGAGACATTGTGTGCTTCAACCGTTCCATCAACAGCTCTTTCTGTTTCGACATGACAGTGAGATCCTAAAATAATTATTTACTGAGTCTGATGTGGAAGAACTTGACCTGAACAAAGTCTAGAACTGAGATTAATCAGAATCGTCACCCAATATGAGAGTCTGACCTCACTGATGAGAGCAAATCACCATTCAACATCTCGTGGAAACATCGACCACAAGAGTGAAAGCTGTCACAGCAGCAAACATTTATAGCACGACTCATTTTAACGTTTGCATTACATAATCAACTACATTTACACATGTTTGAGTGTGATTAAATTGTGCAGTAGCTCGACTGATAGAGCGTTGCACTTGTGATGTAAAGGAGCGGGGTACGAGTCCTGAAGAGCACGCGAGTCCACACGTGAACTGAAAGTGTTATAGAAGCACCACAGAATGACATGGTTGTGTTTTTCATCTCACATTTGCTTTTTCTGACTCTATCGGTTAGGTTTAGGTTTAAGGTTTAGTGTCGGGAGGTAAACTCGTTAGAACATTAACCTTAAAAAGCCTCATCTGTTTGGGAGAATATTTAACTCTCTTTTAGTGCCACACAGTGGACATTTCACCTTGAAACTGCCGTGATATCCCTAAGGAACCACGGTATGTCACTGCAAAAATGTTGCCACAGTCACATATTTTTATAATCTTTGTTGTTGAAGCTCTTTTCACACACAAGTTTCCCTTTTACCTCTTTGCCTTGACATCAGACCAGTATATGACAGTATTAAAACTGTACTGGGCCGTTAATCAATGCTAGTAAAGATCAGAGAGTTTGTCAGATCAAGTACGAGTGCGTCACAATTAATCTCTGGTGCTTTCTTTAATTACAAGTGTCCCTGGAGAGCGAGCAGGGTAGTTAAACAGTCAAATAAGCATTACAGCAATTATTGGGTCACAATGAATACAATTCCCACATCTTTAATCATGAGGGGAGTCTTTGCCTGAGAGAAAAACACAATATTCAACTGTCTTATCACTGAGTGAGACAAAAGAGACGATATTTGATGTTTTAGTGGTTTATAACACTGTATCGACAGCAGACGCATCAAAACTACAGCACTGCTGTTATAGTGAGTGTCGCTGTTTACACCGGAAGTGACCGACACACCACTGAGAGACTCCACACACTTTATTGTTCCTGAACATTTTAAGTAAAATTATTTCATTTACAAATACTGTATTAGTGGATATATATTTGATTTATCATGTATTTAACCTCCTGAGACTCTAGCATGACTGCTGTGTGCATTTTTTATTCCCCTTTTTGATTTGTAGCTCCTAAGAAACAGGCAAAAAAAAAAAAAAAACTTACCTAACCCTTGACCAAATAGTTTCCTATAAATGTATGTCCTCATATGTGGACAGTGAGACTAATTTGTGAAATTCTAAATAATACCAAGCTATAGAAAGTCAGATTTATTAAATCGAATAGTTCATTATGTTTC
>NC_059362.1:48358467-48365967 GCF_019703515.2 Myxocyprinus asiaticus | reverse complement strand
TTCCAGATAGATAAAATCAAGGTCTGCCCTTCATTTATTCTCATTGAATATCCTGTTTCACATTATGGAAGTAAAATGGGTTGCAAAAGCTGTTTCATGTTGACTTTAATATTCAATATTTGATTATCCAAGAATAATTTTAGTTTTTTTAAGGTCAGTGTTTCAGTTACGTCCCTTGACACGGTTCCCACACTTTTTGACTAATAGATTTCATGATTTCTTAAGTATTTTGTTATTACTGGATTTTTAAAAATCATTTTGATTCATACTGTTTCACTAATGAATCATTTAGATTGATTTGTGAACCAGTTTGAGTAACAACAGTTGAACTGAGAAAAACATCAGCTCAAAATAATGATTCATCCACAGATCAAACATCACTTTTCAAGCATAGCAATATATATATATATTAAGCTTGTTGACTCTTCTCTTGAGTGAAAACTTTGTGTTTTACTGTGTTGAAATATGAAAGTGTTGATCTGAACATTTCTCATCATTAGCAATAAATAATAGAGCTATATTACACATTACAGTGATGTAGTTGAAACTAAGTGTTGTGTATCTTATGAGTATCACCCTGTTTCTGTGGATTTAAAACAGATTGTTTCTTGAGATGGTGTTTATGTACACAGTACAGTTCTTGACTCGGTTGTTTCATCTGATCTTTCTGTCGTTCGGTTTATTTGCAGTTGATGCATAATGTGCCCATATTTATTTATTTATTTTAACCCTTTAAGCTCGGATGAAAATTTATCTTGTGAGAAAAAAATATAATCGTCATAACATGAATAACTCCAGTCTTGACCAACACAAAATAGGTATCGTTTGAAAGTTTAGAAGCTCTACTTTCCAATGCATGTAGACATTATGACCAAAACTGAACAAGTGCTTTAAAATTTGCAGACAAATCAGAAGTGTTACATTTTGATCATTTATTAATAATTTTGCACTGTACATATTATTGTAATCAGTAAAAACATCAAACTCATCAAATAGTCATGTGTTATATGTTGTTGGAAAGCTCTCAAAGAGTAGAATACAACCAGCCTATTTGTTTTACTCACAGAGTAAAATATAGTGAGTAATAGCTAAGTATTTGTCTCTGACAATTATGTTGGAGTTGCTTATATGCCGCGTTTTCTTGCTTATAATTTCACAAAAAATAAACGGAACAAAATATCACATATCATTACTTAGAGGAGGTGATTATCTTTCAAACGAGTCCACACACAAGATAATCAGATGTATAGATCATTAGATAATCCACATGAAGCACAATGTTACATATGACCACCAGGAGATGGCGCCAAATACATGACACAGACTCAATGATGACTCAAATGACACAGAATGAAACTCATTCTGTGAAATCTCATTACTAAAATCATGTCTGCATGCTATGCAAACCTTTAGTCATTGTTGTGTTTGCATGTGTAATTAGTTCTTATGTACAATTATTATGTTTTATTTGTTTGGAGATGTTTTTGGATAAATTATTTTTGTAATGTTATAACTTATGATTGCTTTGTCGTATCAACACAAACATTATTCTCAGATACAGCTGACATGATTGGGAACAAAACAAAAGCAGTTTTTCAGAGCCACCTTATTTACACCCAGAGATATATAATGTCAAATTAGAAAAATAAGAAAGAAAGAAAAAATAAATTTTTGGCCAAAAATGTTTTTCAGCAGTTTCTTAGGCTGAGAGTCTCAGAATGTATCATAATCTATATCATTAAAAAATGTGAAAAGTTTTCTTTACAATGAACACTTGACCCTCCTTGTTTTTTGTTTTGTTTTGTTTTTTGTTATAAGCCTTTAATTTTGGGTATGCCACCTTCAGAGCTTAAAGGGTTAACAAATTAATTTTTAAAAGTGCATATATACAGTTGTCCATGTAGCCTCTTTATCATTATGATCTCATAAAAGCTGCAATGTGTCAATGTCAAGAATTCAAATACCAAATTATCCTGAAATGTATCTGGTTAAGCAAGTCGGCCACTTTCGAAACACAGGACTTGTTCTTAAAAATCAGTATATATACCCTGTGAACCCCTCTGAAAAACTGAAGACAATCTTTTCTGGAGTTTATCTATTAAAATCACACAAAATCTACATCATGACACTTTTTTATCAGCAACAGAACTGAAAGAGATTGCTGTCCGTTCACTCGTGTCTCTATCTGCTGCAGTCGCATGTTCACGTCCACTGTGGGGAATTTCTCTGGCCTATTTCTCATCGTCTCCGTGGCAACAGTTGCCCCAACATGTTTTCATGTACAAAGACCAGTGCTGCAGTGTGAGACGCATGTTAACACGTTTAACACATGCTAGTCTCAAAGTTGAGATTCTTTCAATTGTTTAAACATAGTGTTGAGATGTAAACAAACACATTTAGTAATCCCAGAGATATACTTTAATAGCTCTTAAAGCTGAAGTGTGTCACTCATTTGGATGTTCAAATACTGTCAGTTTAATTTGGAGAGTCACTATCAGTAATTTATTGGTAGAAGACTGTAAACACTGTGACGCTTTCAACACATTAATCTGTTTTATTGAGTGACTCATGTCAACTTCTGACTTAACCAATGATGCGAGTTTGAGCAGGGGCTAACTGTTTGTTGACCAATGGAAGACACAGGTAAAATGAGAAAATCAGTGATATGATCTTAAAAGTGATATGATCGCTTTTGGTGCAAAAAAGTTCAATATTTAAGGACTTTTTAACTATAAATAATCGCACACACACCACACACACACACACACACACACACACACACACACACACACACACACAGGACAGACAGACAGACAGACAGACAGACAGACAGATAGATAGATAGATAGATAGATAGATAGATAGATAGAATGACAGACGGACAGACAGACAGACAGACAGGCAGAGGATAGACAGAAAGATGATAGATAGATAGATAGATAGATAGATAGATAGATAGATAGATGATAGGTGGGTGGGTAAGTGGATAGACAGACAGACAGACAGACAGACAGACAGATAGATAGATAGATAGATAGATAGATAGATAGATAGCACACACACACACACACACACACACACCGCTGGAGGGCGAGTGAAGCACACACTGGGAGGATAAAGACAGAAAGAGAGACAGACAGAATCTTGACTCAGGAGGGGGTGAGACAGCAGCATCATCATCTTCATCCTCCTCATCAGCGCGTGAGGACACTTTGATTTCCGTCTGGAGCTCCAGCATCACCCGCCTGTAAGCGCCTGTTTTCATCATTCCAGGGAATTCTGTAGCTTTTCCTAGGAATATTGTATGGTGATGGAATACACGAGCACGAGACGAGCTGAACGTGTCGCGCGCCGCACAGTGTGTGTTATTGGACAGATTTGAGGGCAGATGTGTGTTTGTCGCTTTAATGGGGGTAAATGAAAGTGTCGTTCTGCTCCTTTAGCTTCTGAAGCTAGCTGGCTAACATTGCTACCCCATCCATAGAGCAAAAGAGAGAGAATCCATGCAACAAACATCTAGATGTGTTCAAACAGCTGTGAAATATTCACGGGTTTCTAGCGATGAGCACTTTTCCTTCTTGTAAGCGGTAAGGATGCGTTTAAAGATATGTAAAGAATGCGGGTTAAAACAAAGTTGCATGCTTTAATGTAACAGTTTATGGTCATCCTTTGGATGCATGTGTGTGTGTTAGATGGCCTCATGTTTTTCGCAGTCCAGATAAAAACTGAATGTTGTGCATTACGTAATGCTGATTGCAATAAATGTATGAGACATGTAGAGATTGACATACTCTGAAGATTTCTGCCGTTTGTATTAGAAGAGCAACACAATGCAGATCTTAAATGTGATGCAGATACTGTTGGTAAATGTATTTATTATGCATGTAGTATATAGGGCACTGCAATATACAACCCACATGTGATCTCATACATGTAATTCAGTGTGGACTGTACATGCACATGTGTTCAACATGTCCATTGCGTTGTGTATGTTGTACCAAACTGATAAGACTTAAAGATAGTAAAAGTGATATTGTTTACAGAATTACAGTTTAGTGTGACTACACTACTACAAAAACACATTTTAATTCTTAATCTTTGTCGTGTTTTCCTTAAAACAATAAACATTTACCTGAAAACTGAACTAGATAATAAGAGTTATTTTCAGAGGATATATCTTGAATATAAGTGTATTTTGTTCCTCGATTATTTCACTTAATTATTTATTTTATTGCGGTTTATGCTTCAAACAAGTGAGAAATCAGCGATTTAGCATGTGCTTATTTAAGATATATTTTCAGAATACTAATTATCTCATTCAACGTGTTTTAAGAATCTGTAGATATTGTTGAGTGTTTTGTTTACTGGAAAAGGAGACAGAAATGTTGTATATAGTGCATGTTTGTGTTTTGTGCGTCACACCTGCTCTCGTGAACGCGCTCTCTCTCTGCCACCTGTTCACGTGAACGCGCTGGTGGGTTGTCACGTGGTGACTTGTGAGTTAATTCACTCATGATCAATATTCCTCAGTCGCGTGTCATAAGAGGTAACTTTGGGATGTTTTTACATTTATGCACAGCATCTATTCTAATGCATGAAACTAGTTTTGGACTGAATAAATGTATGTTTGAGTTTTGAGGTGCTGAAGATGGTCATATTAACACAAACAAACGCTGTAAATGTCATTTGTCCAGGTGTTGTATAATGTGCCTGATGTTAGTATGTGAACAGAAGCATTGATGATGCATGTATATGTGTTATTAGGCACATTTAAGACATCTTTAAGATTATAATTGGCATGTTTATCATTATATGTCTGTGGATTTATATCATCTTAAATTTGAACTGTGTTTGATGTGACAGTATCATGTTTTATTCTGTTTTTACAGAATGAATTGTAACATAAATAGCTTGTTTTATCAACAGAAAGATTTTAGGATCAAATGTTTTTGCCTTCACTAGTTCATTTGAATTTTACCGTGGTGTGACACATACATTAAAAAAAATACAAATGTTCACTGTTAGCGGCATGAATGAATGATAATTATTTCAGAATGAGTCAAATGTGGTTTAAAACTGTTGTAATGGAGAATGATGTCATTTCATGTCAACTCTCCATAAATACTCATAATTCATTTAATCACACGTATTCTTATGTCAACAAGTTTCCCTTATTAGATCTTATTTTAGAATCAAATCAATTTCTTCATTTGTGTTTGTAAGAAAGTCTTGTGACTATATCAGAGTCATCATTTGAATTATTTGATAGAATTGGCTGAAATTGAAGCAGATTTTCTGTTACTATCTTTGCCATCATTAAAAGTTTTCAGTGTCTCAATTTAGTTGAAAATGTGAACATTTAAGCTTGAAAACATCTAGATTGGACCTTCAGTGTCAACACTCAGAAGAATATAGATTTATAATATTGTCCACATTAAAAATAATGTTCAGGAATCAGGAAAATGCTTAATTCCAATAAAACATCTGCTCGCCAAGATTTTTGTTTTGTATTGTGAACGACATTCAAAAATATTTTCAGGAAAGTCGTTTCATTTTCATCTTCCCCTGAAAATCCTGTGTGTGTGTGTGTAATGTGTTTGTGCTGTAGGGCTCATGCGCTATTATATTTTAATTAGCAGATGTAAACACACACGGTGAGTCACTGGCGTCGCTGCTGTTATTCATGGAGCAGTCTGATAATAATCGTCTGTTCAATGGACATATTCAGTGTTTGTGTTTCTGTTCACAGGAATAAAGATGTCGCTCGTCCCTTAAATCACTTTCTGCTGAACTGGTGAGTTTCTTTTCATTGATTTAAACTGTGTGACTTGATGTTGATCAGTGCACGCAACCCAAAGGTTGTAGGTTCAAACCACAGATGTCTGATGCATTCAAGGACAATCCTTGTGTTGAACAAACTCTGAGTGAAGTTTAATTCTAATGACTTCGAGCAATAGTGACATTTAAAAGCAGATTGTGTGTGATGTAGCTGAGTCTTCTAGAAGTTTGCTTGCGTTGTTTAGTGATGGATTAATTTTGGTTTGTGTCGTCTGTTGTCAGTGATTTGTAGGTGTTGTAATAAATGTTTGCGCTGGTTGTGTTGTTGAAGATGATGTTTGATGGTTGATGAGTAGCGTGAGATGGACGCGGTTTGCAGTGTTAAAGTTCTCTGTCAAACATTATTACATTAAACATGAGGAGTCAGAGAGTGTTTGTTGTGTTTCAGTGCGGAAAAGATTCATTAAAGCAAAGTGTCACAGGAAACACACCTCGTTTTTGTAGTTACATGTCACAATCTTTTACATATCAACATCTCAGTTTAATGCAACCTGGGGTGTTATCCAGTCACGACAGAGCTCATTTACATGCAGGTCGTTTCTTATTGCAACAGGAAGTTGGGCTGAGACATTTCAAAGAGCACACGCCTACTCATTTGTTTATCATTTATTATTTGTTAACACCAGAAATTGAGACACAAAAACACGGCGTTCATTACATTTCTGTATTCACTTACAATTCCCATATTTGGACCATAAATGTGGTTGGAATCTGAAGAGCACAATAATCGCGTATATCTAAAATAATCACTCTTAGATCAAATAATTAGATCAAATGTAATAATTCTGACAGGCCTATAGTCAGTAATCTTTACGTCACAGTGAACATGATTTGCTACCTGCTGTTTGCTAGTCAGAGGTGTTATCAGGGGAGCATTAGAGAGCTTTTGATTGGACAAAAGTCTGTGTAGTGCAAGATGATGTCATCAGTATTTTTGGCCTGTTTTTCAGAAAGAGAAGAACTGTTTAAATGTGTGTATCACATGGATGCCAATAAAGCGCTAATAGACATGAACTAAAAGCCATAAAACTCTGATTTAAATTTCATGGGGTCTTTAAGCTGAATGTACGCACACAAACGAAGGTGGCATTACACATTTAGGCCCCATTAGGACGTATGAGAATGCATGCTAACCCATAGAATACATGAATCTGATGAAAATCAATTTAGCCTGTAATGTTTGACCTGTGACCCATGTGATTTCTAACCCCGGCCCGTGATCCATCCCGCATGTGTACCTGTGAGCGTCTCTGCAGTCATTGTTCCTGGATGGCAGATGGCTAAAAATACCTCCGCACTGAGCGAAGTGAAAGCTATTATCTGCATTTCTAATTCCGTCGCCCCTGTTGGAAAGAGCCGTTCACTGCTGGGAGCGTCACATGTGGACATAATTTGCACTTCCAATTAAACCTTCGACCTTTGTGCTATAACTCAAACGTGACTTCTGTACGCCGTCACTTTCACATCTATTATTACTCCTAAAACAGGAGTCGTTATGAAACACAATTAATACTTTGAGGGCTATATGAGACCTGTATGCTGAAGTGTTTGTCAGGTGAATTGAAACTCTGAATGAAGATTCATTAGTGTGTAACCGGATCTCAGTGCACATCTGATCTGAGGTCATGTGACACACCCCAGGAGATCACATGACACACGAGA
>NC_059362.1:48315967-48353467 GCF_019703515.2 Myxocyprinus asiaticus | reverse complement strand
AGCGTTTAATACGACTGAGTGAAACGTTTTATTTTCAGTTTAATGTTCAGAGGAACTATCAGAAGTCAGTTAGTAGTTTGACACTGTGACGCTTTCAGAAAATGTTGACATCTTCTGACTCAACCAATGGAGTGAGTTTGGGGCGGGACTATCTGCTTGTCTAACCAATGGTAGATGGAGGGAGTGTTCAGGAAACCTGATTAAAATCAATCATTATTTATACAGTGTGCAGTATATTAATATTACACACTTCCTTACACATCACATGAATGTCATCAATTTTAATTCCATAATGTGACTTCCATAATATTGAAATATTGAAACAGGATATTCAATGAGAATACAGGTGCATCTCAATAAATTAGAATGTCGTGGAAAAGTTCATTTATTTCAGTAATTCAACTCAAATTGTGAAACTTGTTGGCCTTCTGGAAAGTATGTTCATTTACTGTATATGTACTCAATACTTGGTAGGGGCTCCTTTTGCTTTAATTACTGCCTCAATTCGGCGTGGCATGGAGGTGATCAGTTTGTGGCACTGCTGAGGTGGTATGGAAGCCCAGGTTTCTTTGACAGTGGCCTTCAGCTCATCTGCATTTTTTGGTCTCTTGTTTCTCATTTTCCTCTTGACAATATCCCATAGATTCTCTATGGGGTTCAGGTGTGGTGAGTTTGCTGGCCAGTCAAGCACACCAACACCATGGTCATTTAAACAACTTTTGGTGCTTTTGGCAGTGTGGGCAGGTGCCAAATCCTGCTGGAAAATGAAATCAGCATCTTTAAAAAGCTGGTCAGCAGAAGGAAGCATGAAGTGCTCTAAAATTTCTTGGTAAACGGGTGCAGTGACTTTGGTTTTCAAAAAACACAATGGACCAACACCAGCAGATGACATTGCACCCCAAATCATCACAGACTGTGGAAACTTAACACTGGACTTCAAGCAACTTGGGCTATGAGCTTCTCCACCCTTCCTCCAGACTCTAGGACCTTGGTTTCCAAATGAAATACAAAACTTGCTCTCATCTGAAAAGAGGACTTTGGACCACTGGGCAACAGTCCAGTTCTTCTCCTCCTTAGCCCAGGTAAGACGCCTCTGACGTTGTCTGTGGTTCAGGAGTGGCTTAACAAGAGGAATACGACAACTGTAGCCAAATTCCTTGACATGTCTGTGTGTGGTGGCTCTTGATGCCTTGACCCCAGCCTCAGTCCATTCCTTGTAAAGTTCACCCAAATTCTTGAATCGATTTTGCTTGACAATCCTCATAAGGCTGCGGTTCTCTTGGTTGGTTGTGCATCTTTTTCTTCCACACTTTTTCCTTCCACTCAACTTTCTGTTAACATGCTTGGATACAGCACTCTGTGAACAGCCAGCTTCTTTGGCAATGAATGTTTGTGGCTTACCCTCCTTGTGAAGGGTGTCAATGATTGTCTTCTGGACAACTGTCAGATCAGCAGTCTTCCCCATGATTGTGTAGCCTAGTGAACCAAACTGAGAGACCATTTTGAAGGCTCAGGAAACCTTTGCAGGTGTTTTGAGTTGATTAGCTGATTGGCATGTCACCATATTCTAATTTTTTGAGATAGTGAATTGGTGGGTTTTTGTTAAATGTGAGCCAAAATCATCACAATTAAAAGAACCAAAGACTTAAACTACTTCAGTCTGTGTGCATTGAATTTATTTAATACACGAGTTTCACAATTTGAGTTGAATTACTGAAATAAATGAACTTTTCCATGACATTCTAATTTATTGAGATGCACCTGTAAATGTTGGGCAGGGTGTAAAGTGTCTCTATATAACCACTGGATGAATAATAAGAGGGCTTGATGTCGTCAGCTGAAAAGGAAATTAGTTTCAGAGGTGGTGCGGGTTATTATACGTATTTTGATGAACGATTATGAAGATGTGCACTGATGAATTGCTCACAATAACACCTCAAACATGTTTTAAATGTCTGGGTATCTCAGCGAGTATTGACGCTGACTGTCACACCTGGAGTTGCGAGTTCGAATCCAGCTGAGTGACTCCAGCCAGGTAAGCAAACAAACTGGCCCGGTTGCTAGGGAGGGTAGAGTCACATGGGGTAACTTTCTCGTGGTCGTGATTAGTGGTTCTCGCTCTCAATGGGGTGTGTGGTAAGTTGTGTGTGGATCGTGGAGAGTAGCATGAGCCTCCACATGCTGTGAGTCTCCGCGGTGTCATGCACAACGAGTCACGTGATAAGATGCGCGGATTGACGGTCTCAGAAGCGGAGGCAACTGAGACTTGTCCTCCACCACCCGGATTGAGGTGAGTAACCGCGCCACCACGAGGACCTACTAAGTAGTGGGAATTGGGCATTCCAAATTGGGAGAAAAGGGGATAAATTAAAAAACATGTTTTAAGAAAGTTAATTGTGATGTCATGTTGAAAGCGGGCTTGTCTTCTTGTTTTGCAGGAAGTGATCCACTGTTGTCCTCAGCCAATCAGATTGCCCGCATTTGAACTTCCTCCTTCTGCCCGGTAAGAATGTCTTCAATGTTCACCTCAGTAAATGATAAAACTAGTGTGTTATTTGTCAGACAGTGTTAGTGTGGATCAGACATCTCTTTCAGGCTTTCTGTGCGTAATCTGTTCCTGGAAATTTGCTAGTAAACTGAATTAAATGACTTTAATTATCAGTGTTTGATCCACATTTGCGCAGTCATCAAACGAACAAAGTTAGTGCATAATATCCTTTATTAGCTCCGTCTGTTTCCTGTCAAACATCAGCTGATAAACGATGATGCGCTGCACATTTGCTTTTGATGGTTCTCTTTGTCAAAGGATGTTTCCTGTAAAAGACATTGATTGTAATGCAAATGTAACATCTGAAGCAGTGTTTCCCAAACCTTATTAAACTACACCACTCTTTTATAGAGTTTTTTTCCCCTCATGGAAAATAAAGAAGTAAATATGCTAATGAAAACACTCTCTTTATTTAAAAAGTTTCATGTTAATAGTAAACATTGCTTCAAGCCTTTAAAGTAATTATTCAAGAGCCAGTAATAAAATGGAGAGTAAATAGTGCAACTAAACATTAAAAACATCGATATATGAATAAAAACACAATAAAATTAATCTAACTACTTGCTGTAAATGTTTGATAATCCTTTCTGCGTGGTTATTAGCTATTAATAGCTTTATCACATGAATAAAACTGTGCGTCATATGGATTGCCTTTATGTCGACTTTATGTCCTTTTGGAGCTTGAAAGCGTTGGACCCCATTGACTTGCATTGTATAGATATAAAGACATCATATCTACATCAAAATATCTTCGTTTGTGTTCTGCAGAAGAAAGTCATACGCGTTTGAGACGGAATAAGGGTGAGTAAATGAAGAATCATCATTTTCCTTTAAAATAATAACAATTCAAAAAATAATGGAAGGTGCCAGTTTTAATTGTTGTTTCTTTGTGCGTGAACGACGTCTGAAACAAATAAATAAAGTTGAACATATTTAGTGTGCCAAACCAGCTGATGTGCACAAAACTGGAAACTCGTGAGCTCCAGAGCGATGATGAACTCACAGCTGTAGATACGGTATAATAACAGCAGTCTGATGAAATTCTACAAGTGTTTGTAAGCCCAGATCATTTTTCCCATTCTGAGGACGTATGCACTGAAAATAGTGTCTGTGTTCTGAACAAACGACTGCTGTGAACAGTTTTTTTTATCTAAATTGACACTCAAAATCTCCGCTGAAGACTTACCGACTCTAACTTAGAAAACCAGTTGTGTGTAGCCTCATCCTCATGTCCAGCAGATATCACACAGATTTTGAAATGGAAACAATTTCAGCCATCACATTAAATGTTATGTAAGTTAAGATGTACAGTCAGATGGTCAATATGATAATAACCGGTTGACTGTATATTATCACACTTATTACACAACTACTAATCAAATAAAACAATAAATAGATATGAAACATTGCTGATGAAAGAAATTGCTGAAAAAACTCTGTTTAACATGGAAAAGATACCTTTTATCGCATGTCGCGGCATCGCGTCTGTTTAGGAGGACAAGGTGTTACTTGAGACTGAGATTGATACGAGAATTAGGAAAGATAACTTTATACATTATACATTATACCCAGATGATCGCTCTGATATCATGTGGTTGTTATTCAGAGATCTCAGACCGCTGGATAAGCATCAGAATAAGTTTTTTTAAAGCTGCACTACGTAACTTTGTGCTCTCTAGCGACATCTGTGGTTGAAAGTTAATATTGCAAGCAATTTGTGGTCAAACACGTTACGTGAGTCGTGTTTCTGCACTGCTCTTCTGACGGATGAATGATTTGAGTTGAACATCGCCTGTGTGTGATCAATAACTGGAAATATTCAGAGCCATAACGTGCTGTTTTCATGTTCATATTCTGTATGCAATTAAACATTTAAAACTGAAGTATTAGTTGCTTTGATGAAGATAAAAAACACTCTTATTTACATATTTTGAATGAATGAATTTTACACTTATATCTCTTTTCAGACACTGCACTCAAAGCGCTTTTACATAAAGAACAGGGGACTCAATCATCTCAATCCCTACCAGTATAATTTAATAGGATTATTCAAGTGTTTTATTTACTATTAGTCTTTGTATTGTACTAAACTTATCAATTTAAGAGGTGATACTCTGTGGTGATATGGCTGATATGAGTTCAATAGAAGACTTTATTATTGTTATATTATATTGTACAGCCTCAGTTGATAATGCAAGTAAACCGTAATACTACAATAGTATGTTTATAAATGCACAAAATAACACCGTAAACTTAAACATAAAACAAGGATTCAACAATGATGGGGATAAAATATACTTCATTAAACATGAAAATAATATGCTTAAATATGCAATATAACAGTTAAAAGAAGTTAATTTCATAAGTCATAAATATTAGTAAACATGTCACAGTAACGTCCCCCGATAACATAGATACATCACGATCAGTTAACACGCAAGTAATGTACGATTCATACAAACATGACAAGCAATATTAGCTTCAGTTACCCTACCAGACAATATCTCCAGCATTAAAGCAGGTCAACAGGGTTCCTGTAGCTCAACTGGTATAGCATGGCACTAGCAATGCCAAGGTCGTGGGTTTGATTCCCAGGGAACACACAAACTGAAAGAAAATGTATTCCTTGAATAAAAGCATCTGCCAAAACAAAATAAGCATAAATGTAAACAACTTCACCAAACAGATAACAGATAAACATCCATGCAGTCCTGATCTGTGTGTGTGTGACTGAACTGAATGTAGTTTCTCCAGCCGGCACTTCTTTCCTGTGTTTATGGACATGATGTCATGACACAAGGATGAACGACATAAACCAGAGATTTCACGCCAAATCTGACCCAACAGCTCAAAATACAAATCATTTTTATAGGCTTACTGTTGTGAATCTGGGTAAGGTAAGGACATTATTTTGAACACTAATTGTTTAATGGCAATTTGTTCATTTTTAACCAAAAAATCGTACATACTACAGCTTTAATGTTTTAATGCAAGCAATTGTATGGCCTGTGAATAGTTTTGTAAATACTAGAATGGCCCTTGACAGGATAAAAGTTGCCCACTCGCTTCATTAACCTCTGTGTTTACATCAATGTCACGTCAAGAGGGGCATTTTGACCATGAAGTGTATTTGACTGTTCACATGTGCAGCTGCATTCACCACGAGACATGAACACTCTATAGACCACATGCACTAACACTTGAACAGTGCGCGGGTACCAAACTGAGCCGATACTTTTAAAATCGTGACTATTAAAATACTGAACTGAGCAGAGATTGTACGGCACCAGCCAGTCGTGGCAACACCCAGTTTTAGCAGCCACTGATCTAAACTATGTGCAATTGTAAATGTTGTATATGAGTTAATCAAGTGTTCACTATGTAGGAGACACATGCAGGCTTTTTTCTGCGATACTGTTGTTGTTTCAGTGTTCAGAATAGCGCACTTCCATACTACTCGCACTATTTCTGCAGTATGAAGTGTGTTTGCTGTGCAGAGTGTGTGAATTATGCATGAATCTACCACATCTGCTCATTATAGGATACAACAGAGCACACTGTATCAGATACTGTATCCCACAATGCAATGCACTTTACCTTCCTTTTCCAGTGTGATAAATGAACCTGCAGTAATATAATTGATTACATGATCTTGACTCATTAAAGTCCAGACATTTTTACACAGAATTGGATTTAAATGCAAAATAACTGTATTGATTTGATGATAAATACAGTTTTGAATTAACCATGATGATGTCATGTGATGGGTCATTCTCACAAAATCTGTCAGGAAAATGTCCTGGTTCTGTTTGACTCCAAAATCAAAAGAAAAAAATAAGAAATGATATTTTGCGTATAGAAAATAAAGCCTGTTTTTAGGAACATTCTTTTTTTTTTTTTACATTGTGACATAATTTTCATGTCCGTTACGCACCGCCCAATGCTCATTACCGCAGTGTGAAGAAATGATATATTATTTAACCCTTTAAGCTCTGAAGGTGTTTTTAAAGATTTCCTGTTTCAGTGGCATACCCAAAATTAAAGGCTTATAACTCGACAACTAACCCCCCCCCCCCCCAAAAAAAAACAAAACAAGGAGAGTCAAGTGTTTGGTACCATTGTAAAGAAAACATTAAAAATCTTTAATGATATAGATTATGATAACTTCTGAGACTCTCAGCCTAAGAAACTGCTGAAAAATAATTAAATTGAGCCCAAAAATGTACTTTTTTTCCCTATTTTTCTTATTTAAAAAATTATATATCTCTGGGTGTAAATAAGGTGGCTCCGAAAAACTGCTTCAGTTTTGTTTCCAATCATGTCAACTGTATCTGAGAACATTTTTGTGTTGATACGACAAAACAATCAAAAGTTATAGCATTACAAAAATAATTTATCATAGTGTCCAAAAGTCTCTCCAAACAAATAAAACATAATAATTGTACATAAGAACTAATTACACAAGCAAACATAACAATGACTAAAGGTTTGCATAGCATGCAGACATGATTTTAGTAATGAGATTTCACAGAATGAGTTTCATTCTGTGTCATTTGAGTCATCATTGAGTCTGTGTCATGTATTTGGCGCCATCTCCTGGTGGTCATATGTAACATTGTGCTTCATGTGGATTATCTAATGATCTATACATCTGATTATCTTGTGTGTGGACTCATTTGAAAGATAATCGACTCCTCTAAGTAATGATGCGGCATATAAGCAACACCAACATAACTGTCAGAGACATATACTTAGCTATTACTCGCTATATTTTTGTCTGTGAGTAAAACAAATAGGCTGGTTGTATTCTACTCTTTGAGATCTTTCCAACAACATATGACACATGTTTGATCAGTTTGATATTTTTACTGATTACAATAATATGAACATAAAAATATTATATTTATGTAAATATTACATTTACTAATTTTTTTGTTTATATATTGATGTATTTTTATTTATTGTTGTTGTCATACATATTTTGTTATATTTAGTCATATTTTTTTCTGTATGTTAATTTTGTGTTCCCTATTAACATTAGGAAATGTAACATTATTTAGGTGGAGACTTTAAATAAGTCCTCATGGGTTTTTCTGCCTCTCCCTGAACTGTATATAAAATGTTATCTTTGCTATTTCATTTTTTGTATACTTGTTAAATCGTGCAAAAATAAAAATACAAAATAAAAAAAATACACAATGCAAATTTTGTAATAAATTATCAAAACGAAACACTTCTGATTTATCTGCAAATTTCAAAGCACTTGTTCAGTTTTGGTCATAATGTCTACATGCATTGGAAAGTAGAGCTTCTAAACTTTCAAACGATACCTGTTTTGTGTTGGTCAAGACTGTAGTTATTAATATTTTGACGATTATTTTATATTCAGATTATTATTTTTATTTCAGAATCAGACTGAGCTTTAATGCCAAGTGTTCTCATGTACACAAGGAATGTTTTTGGTGACAGGAGAAACAAGTGCACACTGAAAATTACAGTGAGAATATAAAACAAGGTAAGCGGGCCCATCTGAGCTTAATGGGTTAAATTGTAAAGTATTTATACATTATAGTAGTGCTCCCTTGGTACTGCCTTTTACTTTTACTGATTCTAATTTAAAAATCACCAGCATCTTTTTATTTACTGTACTGTAATACAGTGTGACACTGTTGAGAATTGGGGAGTAAAATGTGCAGAAAAATTCGTGTCCTGACAATAATAAAAATCTAATGGCTGTAAATTTTGACTATAAATCTCATATTTTTTGCATTGATTTGTAGTTAAATATGATCAAGTTTTTAACAATGAACTTATTGCTGATGAACCATCCGAATTAGTTTCATTTTGTGCAATTGTTGTAAAAATAATTTTTAAGTGGAAAAGGTGCATCACAATGAAGTTGATTTACAGTATAGATGTGGTTTGTGTTCATATCTGTTTACTAAATAAAGATGATATGAGTTTAACTGCACAGTGTGAGTGTAGCACTTCATATTTTTGTCCATGTTTATCAGACGAGGTAAATGAGTCCAAATGAGGATTAATTGCAGCTCTTGTGAGATTCGTATTGTTTTGACTTCTGAGAAGGGAATCGAGCAGTGAATAGATCTATAAATACAACACCATCCCACTGGGACGCTGAAGTGCCATTGTGAGACGTTCACTGTAAGTCATCGTGGCTCGATGCTTCTGGACGAGGGGCTGTTAACAACGGACGCCGTTGCTATGGAGACGTGCTGTGTCAGAACGGAGCAGCATCTGTTTGTCAAGAAAGATTTTCTGTCTAATAGTTGAAAGGAGAAATGGTCAATATAACGGACATGGATGTTCATTTGTTCTCCTGAAATGACCTCGGCGGGGAAACAACCAGCACCTTGAGCTGAGAAATTCTAACAATATTCAATATATATTGAATAAATGTATTTATGTATTGGATTTGAAATTACTTATAAGAAAAAGAATCATCATTTGAACCAAAGTCATTGTAGCCAAAATAGATTCAAAATGCTTAAAACAGGAATTAAAATGCAGTAAATAATCTAGTTAACAATAATCAAGGCATGTTTTCCACACAGTTTTTAAAGGGACAGTCCACCCAAAAATGAAAATTCCCTCATCATTTACTCACCCTCATGTCATCCCAGATGTGTATGACTTTCTTTCTTCTGCAGAACACAAATGAAGATTTTTAGAAGGATATTTCAGCTCTGTAGGTCCATACAATGCAAGTGAATGGTGACTAGATCTCCAAAAAGCACATAAAGGCAGATTAAAAGTAATCCATAAGACTCCAGTGGTTTAATCCATGTCTTCAGAAGTGATACAGTATGATAGGTGTGGGTGAGAAACAGAACAATATTTAAGTCCTTCCATACTATAAATCTCCACTTTCACTTTTGCATCTGTAAGTCGCATGTGGTGCCTGTTTAGTTTCACTTTCACATCTGAATGTGTTCATCCAGTTCTTGAGAGAAGTTGTATTTCTATTTCTGTTTATTTCTGTTATGTCATGATACTGTGACATTTAATTCAATATATATGTTATGAAATCACATCACACTAAAGGAGGTAACTCTTGTTTTCTGGATACACTTTTCTTCTGCATTTAATCTCTTAAACTCTGTGGAACTGCCGACGGGGCGCTACAGTATATTGCGAAAACATTTGTGCTTAAAATGCTCAAGTCCCCGTATATATAAGTCAGGCATATGAGGTATCGTATGAAAGTTTAGAATCTGAACTTTTCAGAGATAACCATCACTTCTGCATTTATGTTACTTAAAATGACAAGATAAAGCCTTAAACATCAGCATCGCAAATAAGCGACACCTAGTGGTTATGTGGTAGAAAAATTAATATATAATAGTGTTTCACATAGCATTAAATGGACAAGTCATATATCAAATGAAAGCTCTCATTCTCAATGTGACTGTACAGTTTATTTATGTGCACTAATACCACAGTTTGAAAGATTTTCAAAAGAATCACTAAGTGAAATATGATTTTTGTAAGATATCAAATATAAACGTATCTTATATGCTCCAATAACTGCTACTGTAAGCCCTAAATAGCCAAAAACTTGATATGTGCCTCTACCTTAGGAAGATCTCTAAAAAATGTCTGTGAGCTTGCTTGTGTGAATAATCCAATGTTATATATTAGATGTTCAGAACAAAATATGCGGTCCCGCAGGAAAAGCATGCAAAACAAATCACCGGAATAATATGTTATTGACTATTGATGATGAAATGTTATACATCATCATAAAGGGGAGTATCTCAGCTTTCTAATGACACTTATATGTATTCAATGAAATAATGAAGGTGGTGCATGAACTGAAAATTAGACTGAATGTCTATGGACGAGCACATCTGTGAGGGCTAAAATGTGTTAGAGCGCCACCTACATTTCAGATCTGTGTATTATGATGGAATGTGATAGTGCTGTTTCATTGCTGGGCAAAGTAAAAAAAAAAATCAACACACCATTTAAAAAAAAAAAAGCTTCATTTTGTTGCAACGCAAATGTTCGCTCCAGGTGTGATTGGCTTGTTAGGAATCCGTTGTTTCGATTCAAAATGTTAATCAGTGTGATGATTCGCGTTTGGTGTGAAAAGACCTTTAGAAAGTAAAACAAAATTTTTTCCAAATATTCCACAGTATAAAGATAGAAATGCATTTTCCATTGCAAGTACCATTGAACGTTTCCCAAAGTCTAAGTGGGAAGTTGACTAATTGACCCTTCACGAAGCTCCGCCCCCCTTGGTTTCTGTTGCATGCTGGACAAGCTCTGCAGTACTTCTCATAGGAATAAATGGGAGCTGTATGCTATAAAATCCATTTCATGTGCTTCTCTAGATTTATTTAAAGAGTTCTAAAAAGAAAGAAAAAACTCTCTATTACATGTAACCCGGCAACAAAATTTCTTTGAATTTGTTTTACATCAATCGAAAGAACTAGCCTCCACAGGTTGTGTATTCATTGCAATGTGCATAAAATCTCTTAAACACTCATCCTCCAAAAAATTAATCGTTGCTATCCACTTTCCTACAGAAATCGTGAAGCCGCATTCACATGATTGACGGCACTTTGAACGCTACATGAAAAGTGCTTGCAGAGAACGTCTTGTTTGCTTTTAGCGCAGACACTGTTCACGTAATGATACTTCATCCCAATTCTCCGGTACGATGGAAGCGGAATGCGGTGTTGAGGAAATGCTGATGCTTCAAAAAAAGATGGTTAAGAGGTCTTTTGTCCATCAGTTGATCACCGACACACTGTTGTGTGTGTGTGTGTGTGTGTGTGTGTGTGTGTGTGTGGTGTGAACGTTAGTGTAATGTCCCGACACATTGCAAAGATTCATCTCTATAGTGTTCATAACTCACTCTGAGATTAATAAAATACCAGAATCTAATGTGAAAACTGGGAAATGTGTTAATTGCATAAAGCAAAAATGAATACTTTAAACATTTGAAATGAGTCAAACTCACCGACTCTATCTGTGTTTTTCTGCTGAAGTTTAAATGAGAGACACTATTAAAACATCTCTGTGTTAACACTCTCATCGACACACAAAACAGACAGATGAAACTCGTCTAAAGTTATTCAAATAAAAAGTGACAGACGGACCGATATATCTGATGACTGTGTGTTTTATCTAATCTTTATTTAAGCAGTAATTCAGATGGACGTGTAATAATGGTTCCATATAAGTGCAGATCATGTTCTGAGAGTCATTTACCCATAATCCTGTGTTCTTCTGTAAAAGGCAGCGTTCTATTTCTGTGTGTCTGGAAAATATTCACTCTTTCTCTCTCTTGCCTTATCTGTGAACTTCAGAGCACACAAACTCTCATTTGGTGTTCATGTTAGGTACATATTTGGGTAGAGATAATACAGGGGAATTGTGGAGTTTTCCGCTCGACCGTCTCTCTCTCTCTCTCATACTGAATCCAGATGTGAGTGCAGTAATGTGATCGACCTGTAGTGGCTCACAGATGTTATTATTAGTCACCACAGCATCTCTGTGTGATAATGATGAAGCTGCAGAGCCACTGGACCACACAATCATACGCCTTTATTTCTCATTAAAACAAACACATTTCAACTTTTGTCTAATATAAACTCTTCATTTAATCACCTTCATTAAATATTAAAGAATTCACCCAAAAGTATAAATTATTTATGTACTCATACTCATGTCGTTCCAACCCTTTAAGACTTTCTTTTTCCTTTTTTCTGTGGAACACAAATGGAGATGTTTAGTAGAATGTTCATGCTGCTGTTTTCAATTCAGTAAAAGCAAACAGTGACCAGGAGCTGTAAACTCTGAAAATAACATCAACAACAACAACATAACAAAAAACACTATAAAAGTATCATAACAGTCATTCATATGAATCATGCTCTATAAGTCTTCTGAAGTCATATGATAGCTTTGTGCGAGGAGCAGACTAAAATTTAAGATGTTATTCACTGATAATCTTTCCATCCCTTGAGCTGTTAACCGCTGTGACCGGATCATTGAGTCACTAACTTGAACTCAAGAACTGAATCAATCCGATTCATGAACCGCGTCAATCAGTTCATTGAAAAGAATTGGCTTAACTCTTTAAGAGCTCTGAAGGTGTTTTTAAAGATTTCCTGTTTCAGTGGCACACCCAAAATTAAAGGCTTATAAAAAATAAAAAAAGTGGGTCAACTTTTTGCATTTTTTAATGTTATAGATTATGATACATTCTGAGACTCTCAGCCTAAGAAACTGATGAAAAATCTAAAAATAAATTGCCAAAAATGTCCTTTTTTTCTTGTTTTTCTTATTTGACATTATATATCTCTGGGTGTAAATAAGGAGGCTCTGAAAAACTGCTTTTGTTTTGTTTCCAATCATGTCAACTGTATCTGAGAACAATTTAGTTATAATTTAGACTCGTTTGAAAGATAATCACCTCCTCTAAATAACGATATGTGATATTTTATGTTCCGTTTATGTTTTGTGAAGTTATAAGTGAAAACGCGGCATATAAACAACACAATCATAATTGTTAAAGACATATACTTAGCTATTACTCGCTATATTTGTGTCTGTGAGTAAAACAAATAGACTGTTTGTATTCTACTCTTTGAGAGCTTTCCAACAACATATGACACATGATTGATCAGTTTGATGTTTTTACTGATTACAATAATATGTACAGTGCAAAATTATTAATAAATGATCAAAATGTAACACTTCTGATTTGTCTTTAAATTTCAAAGCACTTGTTCAGTTTTGGTCATAATGTCTACATGCATTGGAAAGTAGAGCTTCTAAACTTTCAAACGATACCTATTTTGTGTTGGTCAAGACTGTAGTTATTAATATTTTGATGATAATTTTTTTCTTCCTGCGGGCCTGTCCGAGCTTAAATGGTTCAAGGACTGATTTGTGCACTCATCTGAGTGATTCAGGACATATGGACACTTTAATGGTACTTTTATTTAACAGTGTTATTTTCCCCTCTTGTATTAAAAATTGGAGCATGAAATTTCTCCTTTTGAGTTCCACATAAACAATCACAGCATACTGGTTTGAAATAAGGGCGAGTAAATAATGACTGAGTTTTATTGTGTCTGAACGAGTCGTTTAAATAAACTGTTGTTTTCATTGAAAGTGCCGACTGTTGAAGAAACAATCACACTTCATCTGCCACACACGGACGTCTTAATTGCTGGGCTGCTTTTGTACCATTTGGGGTGATTATTGGGCTGACGGTCTCTCTCTCTCTCTCTCTCTGTGAGTTTTGACTATGTTTGGGCAGAAGCTGCAGTGGTTAAGAGCAGGTCAGACGGGCTGGTGATCTTTTGCCCTGTTAATCTGCTGTTTGAATTCTGCAAATAAACATCTCGTTCTGCTTTCATTACGCCTCATTAGACTATTATACTTGAAGATTTTATAACATCATTATAATATGTGTTGTAAATGTCACAAGTCAATATTTTATTCCATGATGTCATAATTAAAGGGAGAAACCGTGTTATTGTTGTTCTGTTTCCAGTGAATTCTGATCGCAGGTGCCGCAGGTGTTTACTTTAACTGAAGCTCAAAACAGGTTCAACAAAAAGGATTTCTTCTGCAGGCGTGTTGACAGTGTGTTATGTGTACTTCAGCTGTTAGTTTTCACAGTAAAAGCGTTTTGGAAAAGTTGCATCTTTATATGTATCCCCTGTAAAGCGCTGCTGCTACAGCCGTACACATTCAGACGGACGTCTATAACTGTTGACTCGAATCTCACGCTGTTGTGTTTTTTTATGTCCACCACAAGCGTCGTGTTTTAAGATGCTGTGTCAAGGTGACAATAGTCCAAGTCTCGAGCCCCCTGCTAAATGATAAAAAAAATAAAAAATAGCTAGTTTAGCTATGTATTTTTATGTGGCCAGAAAAAAAAATAGACAATTTTCATTAAAAACTTTTCTTTGTGAAATAAATAAATATCTCCGTAATGTAACTCCAGACACCAGCTGTACATTTATACAATTTTAGTCCAAGAATATTAGGAGTCATTCTTACTTGACAGCATATTTTTATCAATATTATTATTTATTTATTATTATTAAGAAATACATTCAGACTGCAAATGTTTTTTCTTTTTCTGATCTATAGATAGTTTTTCACTGTCCTTCATTCCTTTGTTTTCCACATGTAGTTTGACTGTACAAGGAAATTAATTCCTGCTTGTCAAAATGTTTTTAAAGATAACTAGAGAAGATCCCATCTGCTCAAAGATATTCCAGTGAGTGAGTCTGAAATGAGTTTATAAATCTGTTTTGATGGTTTAATGCGACTCAGTGGAGTTTCTGAAGAATCTGACTGAAGCGACTGCTCTTCTTGAGATACTAGTTACAGCAGAGATCGATCGATCCGTACATGAGTGACAGACTCTTAGGGGATTGTGGGTTTGACAGCAGATCGAGACGTCAGAAAGTTGAGGATGCTTTATGCAAATGAATGCTGAAAAAACGATGTGTAGCCTGTTGCTTCAACACATTAAGCTCTGAAGATGTTTTTAAAGATTTCCTGTTTCAGTGGCATACCCAAAATTAAAGACTTATAACTCAACAAAAAACAAGGAGGGTCAAGTGTTTGGTATTATTGGAAAGAAAACGTTGAAAAAAATTAATGATACAGATTAAGATACATTCTGAGACTCTAAGAAACTGCTGAAAAAATAAAAAATAAAATGAGCCAAAAATTTACTTGTTTCCTTATTTTTCTGATTTGACATTATATTGCTCTGGGTGTAAATAAGGTGGCTCTGAAAAACTGCTTTTGTTTTGTGTCCAATCATGTCAACTGTATCTGAGAAAATGTTTGTGTTGATACGACAAAGCAATCAAAAGTTATAACATTACAAAATAATTTATCATAGTGTCCAAAAACGTCTCCAAACAAATAAAACATAATAATTGTACATAAGAACTAATTACACATGCAAACACAACAATGACTAAAGGTTTGTATAGCATGCAGACATGATTTTAGTAATGAGATTTCACAGAATGAGTTTCACTCTGAGTGTCATTTGAGTCATCATTGAGTCTGTGTCATGTATTTGGCGCCATCTCCTGGTGGTCATATGTAACATTGTGCTTCATGTGGATTATCTAATGATCTATACATCTGATTATCTTGTGTGTGGACTCATTTGAAAGATGATCACCTCCTCTAAGTAATGATATGTGATATTTTATGTTCTGTTTATTTTTCATGATGTTATAAGTTAAAACGTGTCATATAAGCAACACCAACATAATTGTTAAAGACATATACTTAACTATTACTCGCTATATTTGTGTCTGTGAGTGAAACAAATAGACTGGTTGTATTCTACTCTTTGAGAGCTTTCCAACAACATATGACACATGTTTGATGAGTTTGATGTTTTTACTGATTACAATAATATGTACAGTGTCATTTAAAAAAAAAAAAAAATCAGTATTTTTGTCTTGTTATCCAGTAAAAATATCTAGCTGACAAAAATTGCATCAGATATTATCGATGTGATATTATGTGGTGTGTGTGTGTGTGTTTAACTTGAGTGTCAAACATGCTCAAGGTGTGTTTTATTTGCAGTAGTCATGTGCAGTTAACAGTGTACACACACACACACACGTTGGTATTGGTGGTTTACGATGACTCTCCATAGACCTAATGATTTTTACCCTGTACAAATGTACTATTCTATATCCTAACCCTACCCCTAAACCTAAGCATCACTGAAACCTTGTGGCATTTTTACATTTTCAGAAAAACATTGTTTAGTATGAATTACTGGGACACTAAAAATGTCCTCATAAACCACATTTATAGCATAATATCCTCGTAACTACTAGCGTATAACCTAAATCATGTCCTCTCACACACACACACAGTTCTGGTCTACGGTCAATAGCAGTCCAGTCTGACCCAATCAATTTGTCAAAGGATTAAAATAAAATTAATTAAACGTATGTTCTCTGAAAACAAGTCTTAATATCTTATACTATTTTGCTTCTCATATAAATGTATCTTGTTTTAAGGATGTTTAGATATTTTTACTGGGAAACAAGACAGAAAAACTGATTAAGGAAATGTTGCACTGTGACTATACTGTATCTATATACAGTATATTAATATCTTAAATTAAGTTTGAAGCAACGTGAGCTGAGATATGTTTGATTGACTTCTTCAGTTTCTCTTATGCCGGAAGCTTCTGTCCGTGTGGTCACATGATCATCAATGAGAACTTGATTCTCTCTGAATATTCTGAAGTCAGATGTTTCTCCTGGTCTTATTAGTTTATTTTCATGTGTGGTTTATAACATCTAGTGTGTGAGTTTTAGAGGATCCCAAACCAACATCAATGACCTTTTCATGACCTGCATTGACACGTGATGTGCAAGAAAAACTGCATCACCTGCGCTGTGTCTTCAGTTAAACGTGTCCTTGTGTGTCCATTGTGCAGTGTGTCACTCATTATTTCAGTGCAATGATGAAGCAGGGGCTGCTGGGAGTTCCTCTCACTGCTGTGGTTTTAAGCGCAGGGTGTCGTGGGATTGTGCTGCAGGGCCGTATAATTATCTCATCCACAGACGCACATGTTCAGACGCGTGGCACTCTTCCTCTAATGAACCATTCAATCAAGTCATTTATAATTATAGTAATGATATGAAGGACCAGTTCAACCAAACATGAAAAATCTCATATTTATTTACTCGCCTCATGTCGTTTCAAACCCATATGACTTTCTTCCTTCTGTGGAACACAAAAGGAGATGTTTAGCAGAATGTTCACGCTGCTCCTTTCCATTTAACAGCAGTTTGTATTTTTGTCAAGCTCCAAAAAGCACAATAGAAGCATCATACCAGTCTTCCATATGACTTGTGCTCTTCCGAAGTCATACGAGAGCTTTGTGTGACGAACAGACTGAAGATGTTATTCACTGAAAATCTTTTTGTTTTCCACAAAAGAAAGTCAAACTGGTTTTGAAATGGAAGCGTAAGTGGTCATGTAACTAGGCATCTCATCCAATCACAATACAGCCTCCACTTTATAAGCCTTCACACCTGTCTCTGTTGTTCACATACTTACGTTGTTTTCAGTCACGCGCATGTTAGTGAAACACACAATGGCACACGCTATGCCTCGCTTTTCCAAGCAACAGTTGCTTCATGTTGGATTATTACTCACTGTGATGTTTGTACTCCTCAGCACAGCTTGGTGTCCATCAGGAAAATACGCTAAGATCTCAGTCTATTCTTCTTTTGGGGGAACATTTGTCAATGCAAATAGCTGGAGGTTGATGGGGTTTCAGGCTTTCTGCTATCAATGTTGTTCTCAGTTATCTGTTCTTCGTATCCCTTTACTGCATCAATATTGCTTTTCAAGCGGCAAAATTTCATTTTACAAGAGTCTCGGTTCTCACCGTTTTCATCTTGAGTTCAAGTTCACAAATGTTCATCTGTTTACTGTGTTTGGATGCCATAGTGTACCCCTATCAGGGAATCAAGATGGATTATTCATGCATGTCATCATGCATGCACTCATTGTACGGGGTCTGATTATATCCATAAGTTCAGATGATGCTTATCACGTCTGCTGATCTCTCCTATCGCACATTAAATCTCGAAGTGTTTTCTTGACTTAATATGTCTATATCCACATTCTCCTTAAAGTGGAAGTATCATCTGTTCTGCGTGCCCACTGACACACTCAGTATTTAATTTACAGCACAATGCATTTCGCTGCTCTCATACAAATAATCATATCAAACCGAGGGTGCAAACTCTTATATCACAGTTATGTTACATGTTTAATTTTATTAGAGTATTTTTGGCATCATTACACTGTAGAGATTTTACTATCATGGGTTACTGTAAACTATTAATTATTTTATTAGTGATAGGACTATGAAGCTTTCTAAACAATGGGGCTTGATCAAAATGTTTGAAATTCCATGCTTCATCACTCAAGTTTCTGCATACAGTTCATTTTCTGCATCTGTTGTCAAAACATACGCTTCCCATTAAAGTTCTCTACATTAGTTTAACAACATTACATTTATTTTAAGTTATCTATGCAATTTGGTTATTTTGCCCCTTACACTGTATATGTGCTCATGCCGATGCAGTAACATTTAGTTGGAGGTAAGTAAGGTGTTTGTATTACATTACGGGGAAAACAACAGTGCTGGATTAGCACTTATTTGCCAAATATTCAGTCGACTGAAGCTTCACACATAATGGACCATCATACATGTTGTTGGTTTGGCATGGGCTTCATCAAAGTTTCTGCATCAAACATTACATCATTATTCGCATTTACATATTTTCCCTTTTGATATGTTATGTTTACATTTAGCAGACGCTTTTATCCAAAGCGACTTACAGTGCCCTTATTACAGGGACAATCCCCCCAGAGCAACCTGGAGTTAAGTGCCTTGCTCAAGGACACAGTGGTGGTGGCTGTGGGAATTGAACCAACAACTTTTTGCTTACCAGTTCAGTGCTTTAGTCCACTACACCACCACTCCTATTCGCAGTTCCGACCTTTACCCTTCAGTCACCTGATTTCAAATAGTTATATAGCCATTTAGGAATTTTTAAATCCTAAACTCCTTTAACAATTGGTGTCCATGCTCTCTGCAGCCAAAAGGAGCCCTGACTTTGCAACTTCAAGTCTCCCTGTCCTTCAACACATTCATACTTCCAGGCGCTCACTGCTCTATTCTCTCCTCGGGCTGTGTTTGTGACACCGCAATCGCGGTGCTCCTGCTAGTGGCTCAATTTATCTCCTGAGCAGCGCAAATATGCTGTTCAGGTGCTGCAACTGTGGCTTGTCTTTCTTTCCATGCAACTAAGCATCCCACAACACCGCAACTGTGATGTGTTATCTGCTTCGGCTCAGTACATCTCTTAGGCAGCGCAAATGTGTTGTCTAGGTGCCGCAACTGCGGCATGTTTTTTGGGCCACGCTCTAAGCGTCCCACAACACCACAAATGCAGTTTATAAAGAAAGCATTCATTTCCTTCACATGGCAAAGATTTGTTTATCTTTGCAGAGGTTTTGCACAAACAATGCTCGCCCCCATCATAGGGCTCAAACGCAAAATGTTGTTCAAACGCAAAATGTGTTATTCTTTTGAAAAGGTATTGCACAAACAACGTCGCCCTTATCAGGGCTCAAACACAAACTTCTTTTGTCCCCCTGCAGGGAAATTGCACAAACCACATTGGCCCTATCGTGGGGCTCAAATGCAAACAGTGTTTATCCTTTTGCAGGAGTATTTCACAGAAGATGTCGCTCTTGTCAAGGGCTCAAAGGCAAAACTTTGTTTTGTTCTTTTGCAGGGGTACTGCACAACTATGCCTGCCTTTTCGCAAGGGTTCAGTGACAAGCATTGTTTACCCCTCTGCAAAGATATTGCACAACAAGGCACACCCATTCGCAGGGGGTCTACAATTCTAATAAGCTTGCCTACCCTTCTGCAGGGTCTGGCACAATATTAGCATGTCGTACAGTCATATACAGGCTTATGTTTGCATCATTCATTGATATTTCCTCTAAGATTTGTCCCTCATCTTCTGAAGACCTGGGTGTTGTCCTGAGTCTAATTGTTTAGTTTAATATTTTCTTTTGGGGGCCTAGGTTAAATAAGGTCATTATTCCTTTTGGGGTAAGCTCCGCTACCCTGCTGTCATCGCCTCTGGCAGGTTCTGATGGTTCAAGCAAGTATCTGAGCGCTGAACCGTAGGATGGGACTTACACCCAATATTATAAGTTTCTCTACATTTGTAATAATTCCAATCATCCAGAGATTTTCATATAGAACAACTTGAGAGTGAGTACATGATGACAGAATGTTCATGTTCATGCTGAACTGTTGCTTTAAACTATTTGAAATCAGGAGTTATATTCCTAGATATTTAGTGTTCTTTTGAATATTAGTCACATCTCTTGAATATTAATGCTCTCTGGTTGAATATTTATCAGCTCATTTGTAAATCAGTGCTTTATTTGAAATGCTTGGTGTCTCGATGGATCACTGTGGTTCCCAGATCAACAGGAAGCTGATCCGTGTTTCCCAGCGGTGTTCTGAACATGCTGTCGGCTATAAACCGTAAAGGTCACATCTGTCTGCTGCTGTTCAAAGACGTTTTAATGTTCTGAAGTCTTTGAGCTGACATGTTGCCATGTGTTTATTTAGTGTCTGTTGTCACAGCAGTGTTGTGTTATAAACCATTTATTAAATGTCACCTACACCTTACCCCGATCCGTTACTGATCTTTAATAAAACCATGAACTGTCTCACAGTTTTTAGTCACATTAATGCATAATTTAACAATTTCTTTAAAGACAAATGTCAGATACAAATATTTTATAACGTCACACTTCATTCCAGAACTCGTAAGAATAATATTCATTCAATTTGTGCCACTTTATGAGCACATTTTACTGAGAAGTGTGCTGAAATATCTTATTTTACATTATTCAACATTCTGCAACATGAGTCTTTATCTTTCTTGACATGTGCTTTATGATGCTCTGTTAATTCCGTTTGTATGTGACCACATCAGATGTTGTGATATTAATATCAGTGTGTGTGTGTTGCAGGTGTGTACGCAGTCATCATGACTAAATCATACAAGTTTAACTGGCAAAAACATGTGCCGGAGTTCCTGCAAGAGGGAGCTGTGTTTGACCGATTCGATGAGGTAACACATCACACACTGCTGACATCACTCATGATGATGTCATACACATGACCAACAGCAGACCTCTGTGTGTGTGTTTGTGTGTGTGTGTGTGTGTGTGTGTGTGTGTGTGTGATTCTGGCTGTGTACTCAATAGAAACCTGTATATAGTATGTATAGTGTGCAAACTGTGTGTATTCTTGTTTAAGTCAGCGTTTACACCTTCTCGTAATATGTATTTCTTTTGACCACCTGTGTGGGATTTTGAAGGGAGAGTCTCTGATTTCATGACGACATACAGTACATCAATCACTACATCAGTGTATAATAAAGTACAAAAAAGTAAAAGAAGAAAAAGAAAGCAGTAAAAATCTGTGCACAGTTTCTCTTAATTGTACTTGAAATATAATGTAAGTGCACATCTGATGTTTAGTGCAGTATTGTAAGTTGTTATTATTATCTGAGCTTCAGATGTGTGTGCTTCTCATCTGTCACTGCATGTTCATATCACACACACTGAAGACGTTCTGTCAAGCTCTCATGCATTTCTCCAATCAGATGCTTATTTTCTTTTAAACTCATATGTAATCAGCAAAGTTTAAAACTCTTGTTTTAGCGCAGCGGTTGATTGACAAGTGAGTAGGTGGAGCTTTGCTGCTGTTTGAACGGATGAGTGTTTACACTACGAGCCCAATGTGCTTACATGCGTTTTCTATCACCTCTGAATGTGTTCGATGTGGACAATATCTTTAATGTCATCCTGTTTCAAACGGATCGCCCAAAACACATCTTAATACCAGCTGTAAACGGGGCCTACATTTAAAAACCCTCCTCCAGTGATCACAAACAACTGGAACAGTCATTAATCACTACACTTGACACTACTATTCTATTCCAAACAGCATCTGCGAGACACATTTACATCTTTAAATCTGATCGCTGGTTTCTTTTTTTCTCTCTCTGGTAATGACGAGCGTAGCTTCAAATGTTTCCAATCTCTCATGTGATTGTATGTTTAGTGTCAGACATTGTCATATTTTTATTCCTGTGTAAATCATCTAAATGTCGGAACAATAAAATGATCAATAAACTTCTCGTTCAGTCGTAAGTGGAGTCTGAGAGGAGACCCGTTCCTTTTTCTGTGTAACTCAATCACATACACACACACATCAGACACACACACACAGTCAAAGACACACGCACGCACGCACACACACACTCACATACACACACACACACACACCAGATAAACAGATTCCAGTCTGTTCTTGAGCTCTCCTCTGGATTACACAGTGAACGTTTCTTGTCGAGTCACTGATGATGATGATGATGATGATGATGAAACCACTGCTGATGTCTTCTGGTTTTAAGTATAGTTTTAATAGTGGATTTGTCAAGTTCTGGTTAACCCGTCTACAGTGGAAAAACTATTTATAAATACAGATAATTATTCTACTTATTATTATCTGTCATAGCAGCAGAATCAGTATTGATGGCATTATATTTATGCATCTAAATGGTTGCAAATTTATATTCATCTTTGTTTTGGGCTGTTTAACTGTTTAAAATACGCTATGAGTTTCACACGAGGTTATTTCCCTGTGAACACTGTTTTAGTTCAAGTGTGAATATGGTTATAAATATCAGTCTGAAGAAGCTCTAAATCATTGATTGACACTGTGTGATATAAGAGATAATGATCAGTCAGACTGTTATCACAAAATAAACCCATTTATTTCTTTAATATAATTTCTTTTTCCATAATAACCATCTGACTGTACATTATCATGCTTATTATATGGCTACTAAATAAATAAATAAATAGACATGAAATATTGATTTCAGTTTAAATTATTTTATTATTTTACTGGTAGAGATCACACAGTGATATGAGAAGTAGACCAATGACTCGCAATACACAGAGAACAGATGAATTCACTTGACAGTAAAATCACACCATTGTAAACATCAGAATAACTGATGATACTTGCAAAATGAGCCTGAGAACGGTGCCATTAATTGAGTCTCGCTGCAGGATGACAGTAATTAGATCACAGGATGTACATAAGCAGGAAGTGTAGTGACGGTTCAACCGCTTCACACAGAGAAACAGACGGTGAAAGTGTGCAGCCGGCGGTCATCTTCACTCGGTTGAAGGACGTTCAGTGTCACTCTCTGCAGGTGTTTTCACATACACGCACACACACACAAACACGCACACATACATACACACACACACACACAAACACACTCACACAAACACTTACACATGCACACACTCACACACACACGTACACAAACACACTCACACAAACACTCACACATACACACACTCACATACATACAAACACACTCACACAAACACTCACATGCACACACTCACACACATACATACACACACACACACTCACACACACACACTCACACACACATACACGTACACAAACACACTCACACAAACACTCACACACGCACACACTCACACACATACATACACACACACACACACACACACACACATATACAAACACACTCACACACATACACACACACTCACACAAACACGAACACACATACACTCACACACACACACACAAACACACTCACACAAACACTTTCACATTTCTAACAACACAAACTACCTATTATTTTTTAAAGAATGTAGAATGCAGTATATAGTGTGGAAAACTATGCAGTATATGATACTGTGTACTATTTTGATTAAATCATATGTAGTTTAATACTGAGGTTTAATACCTGTGTTAGATGTTTGTTGAGTAATAGTAATAGTGCTGCTGGACTTAAAACTCTTGAGTGTTTTATATTTCTTTAGGTGAAACTCCGACTATGTTTAAATCTATTTGAATGCGATTCTATTTTTTCTATTTCTGTTTCTAATTATATTTTTAGACGGCCGTTCTCAGATCTGCAGCAGCGCATCCGTGTGATGATGTCACCACAGTTAGTCTTTACTAGAACGGGTCACACTGTCACCGTCTGCAAATAGATACAGTAATGCAGGTCACCATGGCAACAGTGCAGTTCAGCTCCCGGGTCAGGTAGTTTGGGTGGTAGTTGGTACCCTTGAGGGCAGACGCGAGGAGTTATGTTCACTATGATAGATTAACCTTACGTTACAGCTCTCACAGGGATAGAAGCATAAAGTGATTCAGTCTCCCACAAGACCTCTCTCTCCGTCAGAACATATCTGAATATCAGAGTTGTGTCTGATATCAAAAACAGTCAACATCAGCAGCTTCTTCTGTTAACTCACTCTTCTATCAGCACAAGAGAGGGATATAACAGAAGGCATAGTAAAAACAAGCAGAGTTTATTGAATAATCTCAGTTGTGTCTGTCTGACTTCATCTGACCATCACAAGTTCAACAAATGTTTTGTTATACAAAGCAAAGACAAATTACTGCTTCACAACATCATCCTGTGACGTTAAGACCTTGAAATGGAGACAGCTCTTTATATCTAACTTTTGAAGACAATACAGCACACAACATAAGATTAAACAGAAATAATAATGACGAACAGTAAATTAATGAGTAAAATGTAATATATAAGTAATATGAAAGAATTAAAGAAACAGCTGAAGTACAAATCAGATGTAAGTTTGCTCTCTTGAAGCTCGACACATTTAGGTTGCATTTAAAACCCAAATTAGATCTTTAGATCCTTCAATGTAAAGTGACCAATCACACACACACATACACACACACACACACACACACACACACACACACACATATATATATATACAGTTGAAGTCAGAAGTTGAAGTCATTAAAAGTACATTTTTAACCACTCCACAGATTTCATATTAGCAAACTATAGTTTTGGCAAGTCATTTAGGACATCTACTTTGTGCATGACACGAGTAATTTCTCCAACAATTATTTACAGACAGATTGTTTCACTTTTAATTGACTATATCACAATTCCAGTGGGTCAGAAGTTTACATACACTAAGTTAACTGTGCCTTTAAGCAGCTTGGAAAATTTCAGAAAATGATGTCAAGCCTTTAGACAATTAGCCAATTATCTTCTGATAGGAGGTGTACTGAATTGGAGGTGTACCTGTGGATGTATTTTAAGGCCTACCTTCAAACTCAGTGCCTCTTTGCTTGACATCATGGGAAAATCAAAAGAAATCAGCCAAGACTTCAGAAAAATAATTGTGGACCTCCACAAGTCTGGTTCATCCTTGGGAGTAATTTCCAAACACCTGAGGGTACCACGTTCATCTGTACAAACAATAGTACACAAGTATAAACACCATGGGACCACACAGCCATCATACTGCTCAGGAAGGAGACGCATTCTGTCTCCTAGAGATGAACGTAGTTTGGTGTGAAAAGTGCAAATCAATCCCAGAACAACAGCAAAGGACCTTGTGAAGATGCTGGAGGAAACAGGTAGACAAGTATCTATATCCACAGTAAAACGAGTCCTATATCAACATAACCTGAAAGGCTGCTCAGCAAGGAAGAAGCCACTGCTCCAAAACCACCATAAAAAAGCCAGACTACAGTTTGCAAGTGCACATGGGGACAAAGATCTTACTTTTAGAGAAATGTTCTCTGGTCTGATGAAACAAAAATTGAACTGTTTGGCCATAATGACCATCGTTATGTTTGGAGGAAAAAGGGTGAGGCTTGCAAGCCGAAGAACACCATCCCAACTGTGAATCATGGGGGTGGCAGCATCATGTTGTGGGGGTGCTTTGCTGCAGGAGGGACTGGTGCACTTCACAAAATAGATGGCATCATGAGGAAGGAAAATTATGTGGATATATTGAAGCAACATCTCAAGACATCAGCCAGGAAGTTAAAGCTCGGTCGCAAATGGGTCTTCCAAATGGACAGTGACCCCAAGCATACCTCCAAAGTTGTGGCAAAATGATTTAAGGACAACAAAGTCAAGGTATTGGAGTGGCCATCACAAAGCCCTGACCTCAATCTGATAGAACATTTGTGGGCAGAACTGAAAAAGCGTGTGTGAGCAAGGAGGCCTACAATCCTGACTCAGTTACACCAGTTCTGTCTGGAGGAATGGGACAAAATTCCAGCAACTTATTGTGAGAAGCTTGTGGAAGGATACCCAAAACGTTTGACTCAAGTTAAACAATTTAAAGGCAATGCTCCCAAATACTAACAAAGTGTATGTAAACTTCTGACCCACTGGGAATGTGACGAAAGAAATAAAAGCTGAAATAAATCATTCTCTCTACTATTATTCTGACATTTCACATTCTTAAAATAAAGTAGTGATCCTAACTGACCTAAGACTGGGAATGTTTTCTACCATTAAATGTCAGGAATTGTGAAAAACAGTTTAAATGTATTTGGCTAAAGTGTATGTAAACTTCTGACTTCAACTGTGTGTATATATATATATATGTCCCACCTATGTTATTGAAAAATGGCACCTCCCTTTGGTATTTGTGGTCTTTTTTTTATGATGATAATAATGATACCATTTCTTCTTCCCTGAAGTAAGAACAATAAAATTATACATTTCTTTATGATGCTGATATGATTTATTTAGTCTGATGACTTATTGTAAACTAATTTTATATTTTATCACAAGATATGCATTTGATATATATTTAAACATTATCAAACTATTATTTGTCAAAGTTTAACATTTTAAATTGATTTGAAGTGTCAGTTTTTACAGTTAATGTCATTATGTTTGCAGTCAAACCTGATCATGGTGTTACAAAGAGAAGACACAGAATAAACATTTTTATACCAATATTTTATTTCAAACATAAACATTTAATAACTCAAAGTAAATGCATCATAATGTCAAGAAAATGAACATCAAGAAAAATAAATGAACTGCAAAATTCAGAAAATTCAATTAGATATTGTTCAAATGACATGTAAAATAATGTCTTTCATTGTATGTTTGTGTTTTCAGGATCCGTTCGTGTTTGAACCCAGCTGCCATTTCAAAGTGGACGAGTTCGGCTTCTTTCTCACATGGAAAAGTGACGGAAAGGTGCGGATAGTTTTCTTCATACTGACTGACCTCGGATCAGATACAAATCAGTGTCAGTACATTTACATGTACATTTACGTGTTTTTCACA
Source organism: Myxocyprinus asiaticus (assembly GCF_019703515.2). Taxonomy (NCBI): domain Eukaryota; kingdom Metazoa; phylum Chordata; class Actinopteri; order Cypriniformes; family Catostomidae; genus Myxocyprinus; species Myxocyprinus asiaticus. The sequence goes on along the minus strand of NC_059362.1, from coordinate 48,326,104 downwards.
ACAATATGTCACCAAATTTATTCCATGGAAGAAGCAACATTAATGTCCACAACACACACAAATCTGCTATATATTCAGACAAAATTACATGATATTTATATGTATGAATTATAATCTAAATTAAAATAAAGTATGCATAAATAGTATATTTAAGTAATTTTTTAATTATAATTTTTTTTTTATATTCATTTTCATATATACCGAGATTAAAAAAAAAACATTTATTTTAATTAAACTTTAAATTTACAGCATGTTTTTTTTTTTGCACTCTATAGCAAAGTCATAATGTAGACTGCTGAAATGCGGATAAAAGGTCATGACCTTCATAAGAAATGTTCCATTCTGTCACATTCAAGTTCACAATATCACAACATATTTATTATTTAAAGATGGCACAATGCGATTTATTGCCATTTTCTTACAGAAATGTAATAAGTGGAAAAAGCTTCTGTTCATACAGTGTGTCAGTTCAGTGTGTGATAAACATTCAGTTCAGTTCTCTCAAAGTCTTGTGTTTTTGTCTATTTGACAGGAAGGACAAGTTCTCGAATGTTCTCTGATCAACAGCATTCGTCCTGGAGTCGTGTCGAAGGTAAATGGCTGCAGTGTGTTATGGATTATGTTCAGCATGCGGTTTAATGTGTTCAGTTGATCTGTTACACTGATGCATCTCAGATGTGTTTATGAAGCAGCTGTGTTGATTGTGTGGATTTAAACATGATCAAATGTGTTTAACAGAGCTGAGAGGACTGCACTCTTATTGGTATCAAAATCATCATCAAATCTGTCACAATATTTAATAAACTCACACACATTGTATGAGTTTATGAATGAGGGCTGTTCAGATCTGTGTGGTCATGTGACCTGTTTACACCTGCCATCAAGGTCAGTCTCTGGTGATGCAGTCATCAGCTCATATTTATAATGCATTAGTAATGTCTCATAATACACCTTATAATGTCTTATAACTTCTCATGAATAATTATAACCACAGTTATAATACATTATAATAATTACCTATTCATAGTTATACCTTAGTGTATAATGCGTTATAACACAAGCAACATCCAGTTATAACACAGCAGAAGTTGTAATGTATTATATATATCTGTAATATATACTGAATAACAGTTGTGCTTTAAGTGTCAAAAGTCTTCTTATAAACATCCATAAGATATTTTGAAGTGGTTATAAGACATTACAAGTCATGCTGGAAGTTATAAACATCACACATGCACAAAATACAAAATAACACACAATGTAAATTATGAGATTTATGAAAAACACTTGTAAAGATACAAGGTTCGAATATATCAGAAAGTCTAAACACACCTAAGAATAATAAAAAAACTATATTGGACTCAATTCAATCAACTTTAATATTTGTGCATCTTATTTGGAGACTTATTTAATAAATAACTTCCACTGTATAAGTATGACTTGTAATGTATGTTACACATTTATGTAAAGGCTGTTTATAAGAAGCTTTTTGCTTTTGTAACTTAAAGCAGGCAAAGAGCACTTATAATATGATCACGTCATAAAGTCTTTTGATGATTAACTTTATTAACTTCTGCTGTGTTAAAACTGGATGTTGCTTGTGTTATAATGCATTATACTCTAAAGTATATCTATAAATGGTGCAAGTCTTATAATGTTTTATAACTGTAGTTATAGTTATTTATGAGAAGTTTTAACTCATTATAAGGTGTATTATGATACATTATGAATGCTGTATTATGCCTTTATAATGCATTATAAATATGGGCTTCATAGAAACTGTTAGCACATGTTTAAACACTGTCTGAAACATTTTGTGATGGGAATCACATTCAGATGCAGTCTATAATTTTTTGTTATAGTTTTCTATTTTTTGATGAAAATGTTCTTAAGGCTGCACTACATACGATTATTTTAGTTACAATTAACAAAAGTTCATTACTGAGTAAGTACACAAAAACTCGTTGTTCTAAACCCAGTCCTTGTCTTATCCTGGTGCACTACAGTAATGATTTTTATTTTGAGCTGTCACGTCACATTTGGCAAAAATTGCATATTTATGTCACGTGTGTAAACTCAAAAGAAGGTTAGGGTTAGGTCATCTGTCTCTGGATGAATGTTAAACTGTTTTTAAATGTTTGGTAAAGTTGTTTGTGTTTGTTTGGATATGTTTTCTGGTCGGGTTGTTGAAGCTTATGCATAATTAATCTGTACAGCTTAATTCATTTCCTGATAGATCAGCGACATGTGATTGGAGTGTCAATGCAGTAGACACACGTATAGACATCACTTATCTTGTGCGAAATGTTGGTAAACATTACAGACAGATTTTGTTTTTATTGTGGGAGTCAGTTTAGGATATAGTGTTGCATGTAGCGTGTTTTACACATTCTGACCAGCATGTCAATCAGTTGAAGTTCTGCTGTGTATTCTTCACTTCATTGATTCTTCAGTTCTTCACATGTGTGTTCAAGGGAACTGTGTTTGTTTAAACTCTCTCACACACACCACACCTTACACTTTATACAGTCAGCTGTTCAACAGGAACTCCCAGAATGAACCAGGAAGTGACCGTATGAGCATGTGTTTGTGTTTGTGGTGGTTGGGCGTTGTCATATTTGGACAGGCTGCAACAGATCGTAACGGTTTTGGTGATATTTGCCAAGCGGGATGTGTTTCATGTACACAGTTAACTCTCTATAAACACATCACACACAAACACAAGCAGTTGTCCTTCAAATCACATGATTTAAAGGTGAAGTGTGTCGAATAAACTTTTCCATAAACAGGCGATATTTGCCCCCTGGATTTAGGGGCATTTTTACCTTATGAGGACATGTGTATTTTAATCATAATTGAAAATAATGACAAATGCTCCAATTTAATAATAATAACAATAATAATAATTCCTTACATTCATATAGCCCTTTTTTTCTGACACTACACTCAAAGCGCTTTACACAGTGAACGGGGGACTCTCCTCAACCTCCACTAGTGTGCAGCATCCACATGGATGATGTGACGACAGCCATAGTGCGCCAGTACACTCACCACACACACCAGCTATTGGTGGAGAGGAGAGAGAGTAGAGTTATAGAGCCAATTAATGGTTGGGGATTATTAGGAGGCCATGATTGATAAGAGCCAATGGGGGGAATTTGGCCAGGACACCGGGGTTACACCCCTACTGTTTTACGAGAAGTGCCCTGGGATTTTTAATGACCACAGAGAGTCAGGACATCGATTTATCGTCTCATCCAAATTTAACAACAAATTCTCTGTTTGACTAATTATGTCTTATACAATAGCTAATATATATACTGTACCTAGGCCTAGAATAGAGAATATTAAGAAATACATCAGATGTCACAAATAAAAGAAAGGAATTCTGGGGGTCTGGGTATCTCTGCGAGTATTGACGCTGACTACCACACCTGGAGTCGCGAGTTCGAATCCAGGGCGTGCTGAGTGACTCCAGCCAGGTCTCCTAAGCAACCAAAATGGCCTGGCTGCTAGGGAGGGTAGAGTCACATGGTGTAACCTCCTCATGGTCGCTATAATGTGGTTCTCGCACATAGCATGAAGCCTCCACACGCGCTACGTCTCCGTGGTAACGCGCTCAACAAGTCACGTGATAAGATGCGCGATTGACAGTCTCAGACGCGGAGGCAACTGAGATTCATCCTCCGCCACCCGGATTGAGACGAGTCACTACACCACCACGAGGACTTAGAGTGCATTGGGAATTGGGCATTCCAAATAAAAAAAAAAAAAAGGAATTTATTATGGGGGCACTTTTGTCACGTTTAGAGGCATTTTTGCTCCGAGCCCCCGGTAATTTCTGACCCCACTCAGGTCACGTCCACGTTAATATGTTTCTGTTTGAAAATGCATTGATGTCTCTTCATTTACTCCTCTTGTCCACTCTAGAACAGTGTTTTCCTCCACTGAAAACACTCTCCATTACTCCATTACTGATAGTTGAATCACTGTGAAGACCCTGTGATGCTGTGAAAAACACATTCATTTAATAGTTTTGAAAGCATGTCATTTTGCACATCAGTACGTATTATTTATGTTCATGTTAAGTTCATTTTGTCTGTTTACTCTGCAGGATTCAAAGATCGTGGGTTCACTGGAGGCTGCAGGGAAGAATGAAACCGATCTGGATGGTCGCATCATCTGCGTGTGCAGCGGGCCGGATCTGGTCAACCTCAGTTTCATGTACATGGTGACTGACAACGCAGACACCGCCAAGGTAACCATTACTGCAGTACCTCTGATTACCTGCTCAATGTGACGGATGTGTAAATATGGTGCTGGAGTGTTTGAGTTGTGTTTTTATTACACATCTCTACAGCGGTGCTAATCAATACTGTGATTAAAGCCCAGAGGAGACAAACAGCACGCTGCAAAATTGCCTCATTTTGGCATTTTTTTTGTTGGGAAAGAAGTTGAGATGATTTGATGAATGAAGTCAACTAATTAATCTGGATAAACACACACATTCATGTTTAGACACACACTATAAAACAGCAGAATAATCACTCATGTGAATCATTCATGAAAAAACTTCAGTGAATTCTCCTGAGTGCTGCTCATCTGTCAGTGTGTTGTTTTTTGTGACTTATTTTTGCAGAAATGGATGGAGGGCCTGAAATCAGTGATACACAACTTCAAGGCGAATAATGTTTGTCCAATGACGTGTCTGAAGAAACAGTGAGTGAATCCACACAAAAACCACAGTCAAAAAACTAATCGTCAAAATATTAATAACTCCAGTCTTGACCAACACAAAATAGGTATCGTTTGAAAGTTTAGAAGCTCTACTTTCCAATGCATGTAGACATTATGACCAAAACTGAACAAGTGCTTTGAAATTTGCAGACAAATCAGAAGTGTTTCGTTTTGATCATTTATTAATAATTTTGTTCTGTTCATATTATTGTAATCAGTAAAAACATCAAACTCATCAATCATGTGTCATATGTTGTTGGAAAGATCTCGAAGAGTAAAATGCAACCCGCCTATCTGTTTTACTCACAGACACAAATATAGCGAGTAATAGTTAAGTATATGTCTTTAACAATTATGTTGGTGTTGCTTATATGCCGCGTTTTTGCTTATAACTTCATGAAAAATAAACAGAACATAAAATATCACATATCATTACTTAGAGGAGGTGATTATCTTTCAAACGAGTCCACACACAAGATAATCAGATGTATAGATCATTAGATAATCCACATGAAGCACAATGTTACATATGACCACCAGGAGATGGCGCCAAATACATGACACAGACTCAATGATGACTCAAATGACACAGAATGAAACTCATTCTGTGAAATCTCATTACTAAAATCATGTCTGCATGCTATACAAACCTTTAGTCATTGTTGTGTTTGCATGTGTAATTAGTTCTTATGTACAATTATTATGTTTTATTTGTTTGGAGATGTTTTTGGACACTATGATAAATTATTTTTGTAATGTTATAACTTTTGATTGCTTTGTCGTTTCAACACATGATTGGGAAAAAAAACAAAAGCAGTTTTTCGGAGCCACCTTATTTACACCCAGAGATATATAATGTTTTTTCAGCAGTTTCTTAGGCTGAGAGTCTCAGAATGTTTCATAATCTATATCTGTTTTTGTGTTTTTAATAAGTTTTTATAAGTTGTAAGCCTTTAATTTTGGGTATTGCTTCTGAAACAGGAAATCTTTAAAAACATCTTCAGAGCTTAAAGGGTTAAATAATGTTTTGATACTTCAGTGGACTTCGTTTTCAACACATTTGACTAAAGTATTCATGTGTTTATGGTGAAAACAATCACTCTGACAGATCACTTTAAACACTGTTACAGTAATGATCATTAAGTTGTAATGATCGATTCTCTGTTTCATCTGTTCAGTGAATAATCTGTAATCGGATCAGAATGCTCAATAAGTGCAAGAACTGAATAATTAAGAATCATTAGAGTTTGTCTAGACCAGCGGTTCTTAACTTGTTTTGCTTCAGGATCCTGATTTGACATTTCACACAGTACCAGAATTACTTATGTATAAAACTCAATGAAAATATCCTTAAAATCAAACATTGGCATTTATTGATATAACATGAGATGCCCAACAAATGCCATTTTCATTGATTGGAGTTTGATTGGATGCACAACCTTTGACATCATCAGCTAAAGACATGGGAAGTGTTTTGTCTTTGCTTTTAAGATCTGATGAGTCATTTATTTTGCTCTTCTGACTGTGCATGATTACTGTATGTCTTTTGTATTATCTGTCTGTATGTATTACTGTTTTCTGTGTCTTTGTGTGCAGTTGGATGAGACTGTCGTTCCTCACAAACATTAATGGGAAAATCCCTGTGAGAGGGTGAGTGTTCCGTTTTCTCCGGCTGGAAGTTTTATTCTGGAATGTTTTACATCAATCTCGTCTCTTCTCCTTAAGTATAACACGGACGTTTGGCTCGGGGAAAACAGAGAAGGGAATCTTTCAGGCACTGAAGGAGCTCGGGCTGCCCAGCGGGAAGGTGCAAAGACTTTCATTCACTTCTTCATCTGTTACTGAAATGACAATTCAACATGTGCATCATTTAACCTCCTGAGACCCGAGCGTGACTGCTGTGTGCTTTTCCCTTTTTGATTTGTAACTAGTAGCACCAAATAAACATGCAAAAAAAATAATTCTTCTTTAGAACAAGTAGTTTTTCTAAAAATGTATGTCCTCATATGTGGACAGTGAGACTAAGTTGTGAAATTTTAAATAATACCAAGCTATAGAAAGTCAGATTTATTAAATCAAATAGTTTATTATGTTTCCAGGAGTGTTGATTATTCATGTTTTTGAGACGTTACAGACATTACATCAGAAATTATCATAATTAATTCTGATTCAAAGTAATGTCCAGCATCATCCAATCACTGTCAATCATGTTAAAATAAAATGATACATTATAAATAGATACACTATATGTACTGATATAACTGCATTAAAGATGTAACGTCGGGGTGTTTCCTTTAAAGAGCTCCGGCTCCATTTATTCCACAATGAGAGTGCTTCTGTATTTACTCATTTGGTATTGTGTGTAATTTCCTCATAGTGTGTGATCTACATGAGCTGAAGCTGTCATACATCACATGTTATCATTAGAGTTTAATGTGATCTCATGTTACATTAAATGACATCAAACAACTATTCCACAACAAACATTTTTGTTGACAATTTTGTATTGTTGACGTTGTCAATAACGCCGACTAATCATTTCAGCCTTAATCTGAAATGACTTTCCTTTTTAGCTGATGTCATCAAGCCCTCCTACACCATCCAATCAATTCCTCATGGAGAAAATCATTTATTCTCAATGAATATTATGTTTTATGTCAAATATCAGAAGTCAAGCAGGTTTTATGTTGACTTTCTGTTTAAAGCTGATCATTTCTTTGCTTTTATTTTTCAGAATGAAGAAATTGAACATTCAGCATTCACGTTTGATATATTCTACTCGCTCACGCAGAAAATCTGCCCGCGTACGGACATAGAAGAGCTTTTCAAACAGATGTACGTGCAGTTGTGTGTTTAATGATTCTTTTCTCATTATGAATTATACTGCAAACTCATTTTCATAATGTCTTGTTTTCCACTCCAAACATCTAAAAACCTGAAAACAAGTTACATTTACTTAAAACTGTTGTAGAATTAGTTTATTTTTCTAACCCCATTGACAAACCATTTTTTTTCTTTAGTTTTAAGCATAGACTTCACTAAATGTGTTCAGATTTATGCTTAAAACAAACAGTCTCTCAGTGCACTTAATTTAAGATTATTATCTGAAGACATTTGTATTTCTCAGGTAAATGTGTGGTGTTTTAAGGATATCTCCATATATTTAAGACAAAAACATACAGAGAAGTTATCTTTTGCAGTGTACTAATAAACTAATGAATGTTTTATGGGATGTGGTAGTTATAGTAAATCAGTACGCATCATTTAAAGAAATCTGACCCGCTTTAGCAGTTTAACATTAACCTGTAATCTAACTCTCTCTCTCTCTCTCTCTCTCTCTCTGAATCATTAATATTTCTGTTGTTCTGAAGTAACGATCTCTTTTAACGCATTTCTTTGCAGCAGCGGAGACAAAAGTGATTATTTAACCATAGAGCAGTTAGTCAGCTTTCTGAATGAAGTAAGCTCTTTATCATTCATTAACTTATGTGTGTGTGTGTGTGAGTGTCTGTGTCTGTGTCTGTGTGTGTATGTGTCTGTGTCTGTGTCTGTGTCTGTGTCTGTGTCTGTGTGTGTATGTGTATGTGTGTGTGTGTGTGTGTGTGTCTGTGTCTGTGTCTGTGTGTATATGTGTGTGTGTGTGTGTCTGTGTGTGTGTGTGTGTGTGTGTGTGTCTGTGTCTGTGTCTGTGTGTGTGTGTGTGTCTGTGTATGTATATGTGTGTGTGTGTCTGTGTGTGTGTGTGTGTGTGTGTGTCTGTGTCTGTGTGTGTATGTGTGTTTGTGTGAGTGTGTGTGTGTGTGTCTGTGTGTGTCTGTATGTGTGTCTGTGTCTGTGTCTGTGTGTGTGTGTCTATGTGTGTGTATCTGTGTGTGTATGTGTGTCTGTGTGTGTGTGAGTGTGTGTGTGAGTGTGTTTCTGTGTGTGTGTGTGTGTTCCTGGTTTTAGCTGTGTGTGTGTCCATCTGCATGTCGCTCTTCACCATTACTTAATCATATACAGAGATGTCTGTCTGTTGTGTGGCGTGTTTGTGGCTCAGACGGGTTACGCTTCATATGGCTCAATGTGTTTACACACTCAAATGTTGTTGTGTTGTTGTTTTGTGTATGTTGTGTTTACTTTTCTCATAGAATTACTCACACAAGTATTATGACTGTTTGCTGAAAACAAACTCTCTTTACATGTTGATGACATTGTAAACATTAGTTTCAGTTAGAAAAACGTTTGTGTGTTAGTGAGACAAATAAATGCACTGCAGAAATCTTTTTTGTCTTATTTTCCAGGAAAAATATCTAAATACACTTAAAAACAAGATACATTCATTTGAGAATTAAAACTGTGTAAGAGACAGTAATACGACTTGTTTTGCATAAATCTGTTCAAACGAACCAACAAACAACATCAACAAAACAACGAGACATATTCAGATATTCTGTGAAAACACGTTGTGTTGTCTTACAGTTTTACTTCTCAAGGTATCTTGTTTTAAGAAAGCTGAGATAATGATACTGGAAAATAAGTTTGAGAGATTAAGAGAGTTTTGACTGTATTAATGAAGAGTTTATGATTAATCTCATGGACTCTGAAGCTGCTGCAGATGTTTGTCTCATCATTAATGATTTCTCTAATATCAGATGTTTGATTTTCCCTGTAGAATCAGCGAGACCCTCGACTGAACGAAATTCTCTTTCCCTTTTACGACTCCAAACGAGTTACGCAGATCATCGAGAAGTACGAGAGAGACGGCAACTTGAAGAAGAAAGGTAAGTGGAGCCCATGGTGATGTCTCGAGTGTGCAGCACACACAGGAAGTGACACGGACTGATAGAGGAAGTTGAAAACACTGATTCGCTGACCTCGAGTGTTCACTCACTGTCATTACACACGCTCTCTTAACTAGTTGTCCAGGTCAGCTGCTGTTATCTAGTAGTGCAGCAGAGATTATTATTAGATTGATTGAAGGCGGGCGTAAACGGTGTGATTTTCGGCACGGACCAATCGTTGGTGCTCGTGTGGTCTTGGTTCGCATCATGTGAGAGGAATTACGAGTGATGCAGAGTGGCTTACGAGCAGCTCACGACCTCCCGATAATTTTTAAAACTGTCTAAAAAATGTGGGCACTGTCGGCCTGAATTTGTGATGTGTGTGCGGTTGAACGAGCCGATTTGGCGATCTACCTGAAGTTGACCAATCAGTAGAAGATGTTACAACTCACACGATCAATGAAAACTGAGTGTTCATGAAGCTTTTACACATTTGGAGAAAATGGTTGTGTTAAAATGGTGTTTTTTCCCTATTATTCAAAAGCACATCACTGAAGGATTCTACAGAAATGCAATGCTGTTCTCTGCTCTTCAAACAAATCATTTGCCATAGGGGTTTGCACTAGAAAACAATCTT